>NW_028222195.1:12500-15000 GCF_056783735.1 Eptatretus burgeri
CATATATATATATATATACATATACATATATATATACATACATATATTATATATATATATATATATATATATATATATATATATTACATACATACATATATATTAATATATACATATACATATATATATATATATATATACATACATATACATATACATATATATATATACATATGCATATATATATATATATATATATATATATATATACATTATTACATATATATACATATATATACATATATATACATATACAACAGATGTCTAACCCTCCTGATTTCATCGGGAGGCTCTTGCACCACCCAAACTCCTGCCCTTACGATCACCATCCTTATCCTCCCGAAATTTTGATATTTTTTCACTCTGTTCACTAATCAGAATGTACTGGTATGAGAATTGAATGAAAAGCATCGTCTGCTACGTATAGCATGTGGTAACCCATAACGTTCGCTGCTACCAAATTGTACGTAAAAATGCAAATTCAAATGAGGAGCAGCGAAACATTGGGTCTAGATCTCGGCATGTGCGATCATGCACTGAGATTTAGTGCATTGGCGTGCGCGTGTGCAATACAGTGCATGCGGTATGTATGCACAGTGTATATGCATGCGATACGCTCACTGCATGCAGCTGGGCCCGCACCAGCCTCGGCGGTCGCGACCACCGCGGTGAAGTTTAACAGCCGCTAGAGTTCTCACGAGTCGCGCTGCAGCTGTGGAACATCGACTTCGAAGTTACCGATGCTTCAAGCCCTCGATGTTGATTAACGAAATGGCAGAAAAGTAAAGCTTACGAAGACCAAGAAATGGTCTCAGAAGTACAAGACCGAATACAGTCTCCAATACCCGTGTATTCGGAAAGTCTGAAAGAGGAATTCATCATGCGTATTGTACAGTATGCAGTGTTGATATTTCAGTTGAGCACGGAGGTCGCGATGATATTCGGAAGCACGTTGGAAGCAAATGGCACACAGACATTGCAAAGGAGAGATCTTCGAGCACAAGTACCGGTACACTTCTGAATTATTTCACCAAACAAGGGACAAGCGAGGAAGAGGATGTTACCCGAGCGGAACTTCTCTTTAGTGGATTTATTGTGGAACATAACTTGCCCATATCAGTCTCAGATCATGCTGGACCTCTATTTCAAAAAGATGTTTCCAGATTCAAAAGTTGCTTCAAAGTATGGGATGTGCAAGAACAAAAACTTCAGCAATAATTGGTGAGTTGTCAAATGTTACTGCTTCATCTATTGCCGATATTGCTACAGACTAGCTCCATTTAGCCTAGCTACAGACGGTAGCAATGACAGTGGTGAGGCCCAGCTATATCCTGTCCTGATTTCTGCACTATGACAACAGTGCTGGGATTGTGAAGCAAGGTTTGCTAAGTTTGCCTGCGTGCAAACAAGATTCCACTGGAGAAAACATTTTCAAACTGCTTGATCATGAGTTCAGTGACAGGAAAATTCCGTGGGGAAATTGTGTTTTCTTTTGTGCTGATAATGCCTCTGTCATGGTGGGCAAGCACAAAGGAGTCGCTGCTTATATCCACAAACAAAATCCAGAGTGCTACATCATGGGATGCCCTTCCCATATGATGCACAATACGGCCAAGAAGGCGGCTCAGGCCTTACCCATTGAATTAGATGACTTTCTCATCGATATTTACTACTACTTGGACAAAAGTAGTAAACGCGTCAAAGGAGTGAAAGCACTGCAAGAACTCTGTGATGCCCCGACACACAAGATTCTGAAGCATGTCGCAACAAGGTGGCTGTCCCTCAGTCAGTGCCGAGACAGGCTGATTGAACAGTGGGAGCCACTTCTGCCTCTTCTTCAAAGAAGAAGTACGAAGAAAAATGCAACCAACTGTAGCCAAGACTCTAACAACGAGCAAGAAGGACGGCACTGTATCTACTGCCAGTACTGGCACTGCAGGATCAAGCAATAGTGGAGCAGCATTCACCACTACCACTGCAGTATCTGCTGCGAAGAAGACAGCAGGGACAGCACCAAAACCAATGCTGAGAGCAGGTAGCATCACCGGCCCTTCATCACGTTCATCTACAAAGCAGATCCCTTCAGAGTCGAGAAAGACTGTGATAGTCCCATCTACAGGCAAAGAAGGACCCAAGTTAAGTTCTGCTTTTGCCAAATCACTTGATAGAAGTTCAGCAAAACCTTCGAATCAGAGGTCTTCTTCCTTGGCTGCACCTACCTCAAGCTCTCTCCTCAAACGTAAAATTGGATCTGGTACTACGAGTCTGACCTCTTCTGCTGGCAGTAAACGCAAGTGTGATCGCCCTGCGGCTAAGTGTACTATGAGTTCTACAACTAAAAGCGCATCTTCCTCAAACACTGTGCAGGAATCTAGAGAAAAACGTGTCAACAGGATGTTCTTGTCTCCACAAACAAAACTCTATTGTTTCTTCCTTCGATATGCTAACAAGCTTTTTGGAGAAGGGGGAATCTTCTGCTCCAAAGAGACGAACCCTGTAT
>NW_028222195.1:27500-47500 GCF_056783735.1 Eptatretus burgeri
AATCTCACCAGCCGTGCATGGCCCTATATGCTCAGCCCGATCTAGTCTCCCAGACCCCCGACAGTGATCTCCGGACCCGACCTATGAAAGGGCATCTCGGATAGACCTGGCGGTTCAGCAGGAGGATTCATCCTCTCCGGGCTTGAAAGTCTATTGGAGGGTCTCTACATCGCCGGGTACCGGCAATATCGTTGCATGTGTCCTCTTCACCCGCACCGGAAACAACTCCCCATAAAAGGCCACCGTGAGTATCAGCGAAATGTCTCTTGCGGTTCCGGACCCCCTCGGCCATAATCAAATTGCTCTTTTGGCTGGGCTGGGCCCCGCCGCTTTGGCGCATCAACTACCGAATTACCCCTTATCAAACTTGACAGTTTCTGGCAAATTTCCTGAAACATTTGGGTAATGCCAATTTCTCCCAGCCCCCCTCCCTGATCCTGAATCTCCGCCTGTCGGATCGTCACAGATGGCCTCTCTGAAACCCGACCCGGCCGACTCCACGAGGCCAGCCTGGCCGCGCACTCGGCCGCTCGGTGAACGGTGGGTGGATCATGTAACTCCACGAGCGCTCGGACCTCAGGGTCAGGGAGAGCAGCTAAAAATTTCTCTAGTGCCAGTCTGTCCCATGCCTCCACTGTAAGGTCCCGATACGCGATTCTGACTGATTGGTAAATGTCCTGTGCCAGCTCCTGCACTGTCTCACCCGGCTTTAATCTGCGGTGCTGGAGCTGGGCCCGCACCAGATCACAGTTTGCCGCGAACCCAAACCGACGGCTCAACGCCTCGCAAATGTGGGAGCTGGTCAACATCCCCTCCGCGATCACGTTTAACACGTCTGCGGCTGGTCCCCGCAACGTTGCCACCAAATTCCCTGTACGTTCCTGCTCATTCCACCCGTTTCGTCGGGAAATGCACTCAAATTGCGTCAGAAAAGCTTCAACGCTCCCTGACCCGTCGAAATTTACCAGGGGGATCACTTTTACGGTGGCCCGCTTCTCAGTTTCTCCCTTGTCCGAATCCAGCCCAGGGATCAAACACCCTTGTGGCTGCGTATCCAATTTCGGAGCCCACTGTGGCCAAACATGTTTTGTGGTGAGGGTCTCATGGGTCAATTTTGCCTCCTGTTCCAGACGTTGAATGGACCGATTCACCTCTTCCCGCAGGATCTTCTGGGCCCGCACAACCTCCTCCAAGGCTCCGTCGCGAGTTTGTAGCTGCTCCTCAACCAACCCGGACACTCTACTTACAAAAGACGGCTCTACCAGGCCTTTATCCAAGACTTCATCTTGGCTCATAATTTTATCTTGTTCGTCCAAACGAGCCTCCAATCCTTTTACCTCCTCCGCCAAATTCATCCCTTGCTTCCTCAGCTCTCCCCACTCTTCAACTTGCAGCTGCATACGAGCATCCACACAGGCACGATGACGTTCCAGGCTTTCATCCACTTTATCAACCCGAATGTTCGTTGCATCAATTTTATCTACCAATTTTTTCCGTATATTTTCCCCTCCAATGTAATTTCTACCTTTGTTTCCTCCAATCTATCCTCGAATTTACTTTGTATTTCTCCCAATTTAACATCCACACACTCCTGCATCTCAGTTTTCATTTTCTCCATCTTTTCCCCCAATTCATCCCTCATTAAATCAATCCGTGCACCCAACTGTACCCCCATTACCCCCAATTGATCTGTCATTTCTGCCCTCTGTGTCACGAATTGATATTCCATGTGTGCCGTCATTTCTGCCCTCTGTGCCGTCATTTCTGCCCTCTGTGTCACGAATTGATTTGCCATTTGTACCGTCATGTCCCCTATTAAACGTTCCAACAGTGTCTGGATCGTCATCGCACCGGTTTCCGGCACTGCCGGCCCCGTTACGGGCAATGAAGCACGGTCCACGCTCGGAATGGGGGAGCTTCCAACCCTACCCCCGTCTCTCCCCTCTTCCCCCGACTCGCTGCCAGACACGTGGCCTTCCTCTTCAAACATCTGCACATCCGCCATGGTGCAGAAGTCCCGTTTGCCGCCAATTAATTTAAATTTGAAAAATCCCGCCAAAATTTTCCCGCGCTCGCGCGCTTTTCTGTAGTGATTTTATATTCCAATTCGTGGCGAGATTTTAATCTTGGTATATTCTCCCGATACCAAATGTAATTTCGAGGGGTTCGAACATCCAACACCCTGACACCAATGTGACGTTCACGGGACTTGAACAGTCCCGCCAACGTAGAATGAGCCGAAACGATGGAGGCGATTTATTTGTTTATAACCCAAACATGGCGGTTCTAATCGCTCTACCGCATACGGGACGAGGAAGGTGGCACGAGTCACTTTTCACTGAGTTGATGATGTTTATTTGTTTTTATTATTACCAGAAATAACAAGACTCGGCAAGAAGAGGGATCCAGGGCGATTCGACGGGATGGTGTGGGATCGGGCGTGGGGAAAAACACAGACAATTCCAATGAATATACAGTTCTCAATCCCTCTAAGGCGCCAAGCACACACACACACACACACACACACACACACACACACACACACACACACACACACACACACACACACACACACATACACACAAAACGTAGCTATTTCTGGTGGTCAGGCTGGACCGTGGTGTGGACGCAACTGTCCCTGGATCGGCGTCGGACGAGCTGGCCTTGCTCTCGTCAGGGGGGCAGGAGAAACCGTGGTGCTGTCGACCTCCTGGTCTTGGCCCAAGTCCGCTCACAACCGCCAGGGAACCAGCTCCGGCACCAAGCCGCGAGCAGGAGAGGGAGGCAGGTCCGCCTGCCGCCCGACCCCGCACTCCGAGTCAGCAGAACCCCAGAGCCAACCAAAGCGAGGCACGAGGCTCGGCAAGGCTCCCAGACACGATCAAGAACACGATCGATTCAGCACAACAACCAGGACGCTCTCTGCCGCCACAGCTTCCACACCAAAAAAACCACGATCTTTTGGTTGTAATCTTCTTCCTCTTCCTTTTCGACCCCGAACAGAACCTTTTTATCCTTCTGTCCTCGTCACTTCAATCGAGCCGTTTATTGGCCCACCGCCATCGCCTTCCGCCAATCGTGATCACGGGGCGGAGCCATCCGCTGCACTGTCCTGTGACGTCACGGCCAGTCTCCAGAGAATACCAAAAAGGGGTTTACGCAGACACACTTACCCTATCCCGTGTCCCTATCCAATTACGTGACATTTATCATTTCCCCCTTGAAGAAATGAACATTTACTAGACAACTTATCACCACTGAATTGCGACTTATTACATCGAGATCCTGGTAAACTCGAACAGCATGGCATACCTAATTAAATATCCTAATTACCCTTTGAATGCATACCCCCCCCCCCTCAAACGTAACAATATATATGTATATATATATATATGTATATATATATATATATATATATATATATATATATATATGTATATATATGTATACATATGAGTAGGGTAAGAATACTGGTTCTGGCTCACTTTTCCCCATGTAAATGAATGGGGGATTTTCAGCCATGAAATTTTTCTTTTTTTTCCCCTGAAAAAATAAATCCCCTTTTTAGCCCAAGGTATATTTATTTGTCTCCCCTTTTAACCTGGAGCCTGGTGTTAGCTTAGTGGTTAGGGTGGCGGCTTGGGATCCCAGGGTCCTGAGTTCAAATCCCGTTGGCTGCTGAATTAACACCAGGGGGTTGACTCAGCCTGCCATCCTTCCGAGGTCGGCAAAATGAGTGCCAGTGTACTGGTCCCGGTGTATGCCCCGGTTAGAATAGGTGTACCATATCCCTGTGTGTCGTAAGAGGCGACCAGGGTTGGTGTCAGGAAGGGCATCCGGCCATAAAACATTGCCTCAAGAAAAAGCCAAACCCCTGCACAGCAGGGAAAATGGCTGTAAAAACGGTCATTTTTTTATTTCCCCTTTTAACCTAGGGGCTCTCTATTCAAATAGCCCATACAACAAGATAAAGATTTGTTAAAGGTGATTCGAAAGAAATATCTGAAACGTCTAAGCCTCGGGGCACTCTTTATCAAATAACCAATGCATATTGTTTAGCTCACTCATTGAACCTATAAACATTTGTTCATTCTCAAATTCCTTCAATAGTTTAATTTTCTTTGCACAATAATCCCATCTAAAATATTGAAAAACAAAACATTTGAATCTTTATATTTTTTAAGATACCCCTTTTGTGCCATTACGAAATGATAAACTTTTCTTAATGATCTCATCTGGCCACCTCCTGAGTTGCATATCATTTTGATATTGTAGTAAATTATTTTTCCATTGTTCAATTGATAACCATCAAATTTTTCAGTCCATTCAAACATATTTGTTATTTTCTTTACATCCTCTAACTTATTGGTTTTTAAATTGATTCGCATATTTGTTTTATTTACCTTTGTTTTAGATATTTTTTCAATAAGACTTATTTGATATTTTTCACATTCATTATGTTTTCCATTTATATACCAAGACTGAGATTTTCTCCACTCTTTAGTTTGACTAATACTTGGTTCGACCATTTATATATTGTGAAAAACGCGGCGGTAGCCCTTAAAAACCCTAACCCATCTTCCCATCGTTAAAACTTGTGTCCATATGGAACACAATCTATTCTATACACTCTATCATACAATATCCATATGGAACACAATCTATTCTATTCACTCTATCATACAATACCCATATGGAACACAATCTATTTTATACACTCTATCATACAATATCCATATGGAACACAATCTATTCCATTATCTAAAATAAATCTCTTATCATCAAAGGCCCCTAATGCCTTTTTATTTACTTCTTCACTATATATCTTATGTTTATAACTTCTTATTGTATTCATTTTCCTATATTCTTCTTTCTTATTCATCAAACAATTATAATAATTTCTAAAAGTTATTGATTTCTTTATTACATATTTCTTTATTCCCTTTAACCTTTTATCAATCTGATCACCATACTTATAAGCATATGCCTTTGCTCTCAATCCAATAAACTCACTCATTACTTTTCCACCCAACTCATCCTTAAACTTACCAATAACCTTTTTCATTCTTTTTTGAAAATAACTCACTCTTCTTACTAAAATTACTTGTATCATATACTCCAATGTTTTTCTTCATATCCTTATAAACATCGTCAGTTTTTATATCTAGAATAAAACTATCGGTGTCCATATACAACAATGAAGCATTTTCACCATACTCTTTCTTTAAATCATTATACAAATAATCATACATCAATATCTTTGATAAATCAAGAACTGCTGTTCCAATATAAATTGGTTTATCCATGACAATACTTTCCTTTTTCATATGAATAGCAGAAAAGTTCTCTGAAAAACCTCTTCTCTCTCAAAACTTGGTTTATTTATCAATCTAGAAGCTTCTTTCCAAGATGTTGCAAATCTAATGTTTTGCCTGTTTCTAACATTCTCCATTGTCTTTCCAAAGACAGCATTATTCATCAATTTATAGAATTCCCCTTCAAATTTTACTTTTGTATTTGTTCTCATATCTGTATTGAATTTAATATACTTTTTCATCCAAGGACTTTGTTTAAATTTTAAAACTCTATGAATTTTAGCTACTCTCAACCCAGCAGATAAATATTGTCTCAAGTTCCTTTGATGCAAAACATATCCCTCTTTATCATAGAATGTTGTTAATAACTTTTCTGTTGATTTGCCTTTAATATTAAAACTTTTATGATAATCACTGAACCATTCTTTCTTTGGGGTTTCTTTCTCACATGCAAAAGGAAGGTCTTTATGCTTATTATGAAGATCACTCGGGTACTTCAAATCAACTTCAAAATAATAACCTTCTTCTTTGTCATTCAATTTCTCTTGAGAAGAAATAACAATATTCATCAAAGCCTTTTCATAATCCTTTTCTTCCACCCACTCTAATTTACCATAAGGCAGAGATTGAGACATTGCCCATCCATACAAATTATTAGCATCAAAGTACATCAAATAATTACTATCTTTTTCACTCTCATAATTTGGAAGATATTTATTATTTGCTTTAGCATATCTTTTTGAACATACTTGTGATATTCCACCTCTCTTAGACTTCTCAATCATCAAAAGCATATCTACATCACTGACTAAATCTATATCTTGTTTTGTCATTTTCAACATTGCACTCCAAGCTAAACCAGGAGCTGTGAAATAGTGGGCAGGATCTAATCCATAACAATTTTTATTATGACAGAGTGATCTAAAAGCTTCAAACACATCAGCTAACAATAAAACATCTGTTTTTAGATACAAATCATGATATTCTCCAAGGTTCTTTATCTTAAATATTTTCCAAATTTCTTGTGCGTGTTTATATTCCTTATCACTTATCTCTTCTTCATAAAGGTTATTATAGAAACTTTCTTTTGAAGGAAGTTGTGTTTCTTTAAATCTCATAAATGAATCCATATAACCATAAGGATAAATTCCCTTACTTGTAAGAATTTTCTCTTTACTTTGAATTTCATTCCTTGTTTCAATTTCCTCTCTAGTTAGAATTCCCTCTTTAATCAGAATTTCATCTATAATCAGAATTTCCTCTTTAGTTAGAATTTCATTCTTTGTTCGAATTTTCTGTATAATTAGAATTTCATCTTCAGTAAGAATTTCTTCATTCATTTCCTCATTAATTAGAATTTCCTCTTTACTTTGAATTCTCTCTTTAATCTGAATTTCCTCTTTAGTTAGAATTTCCTCTTTTGGAAAGAATGAATTAAGATTTGGAAAAGAGCCCGTGGAGCTTAGATTTGATGCGAGGTTGGCTAGTGGTGTTCCCATAAACTTGTAAGAATCAAGAAACCGAATACGAGTTATAGGTTTTGTGAATATCATTTTTGTAAATGAAATATACTTTTGACTTGTGTTTGTTATGGCAGAAACATTCCCTGGTGTTTTTGAAAGTTCATTTCTAAATAGATGTGTATCATAGTTGGCGCTGTTGTGAAGAAAGACTGGAATAAAAGAAGGTAATTTATAATTAAGATTACAACAGGAATGAGCGGGGCCTCTATATTTACCAGTAAGATGGCAATGATCCCTAACTTTAGACTCCTCAATTTCCTCCTCACAAATATGACAGATATTGTTCTTTCTAAATTCTAATTTTTCTTCTATGGTTAATTTCATCGGTTCATTTGTTTCTTTCATTAATTTACTTAGTCTTATACAATCCTTTTCTAATCGTTTTACAAACTCTTGTGAAGCATTTTTTCCACTATACTGTTCAAGTTTATTATACTTTTCTCCAACAGATGATTTGATATAATAACAGAAACCACAAGGAATATGTTTTTGATATTTATTTGTATATGGTTCTTTTGGATTAGGAGAAGCAGTATTTATCGTTTTAAGGATACATTCAAAATCAGCGTATATCACAAATGGGTGCATGATAGATTTATTATAATCTTCAAAAGAAATCTTTTCACCAGGTTTAGGCATTGTAATTACAGCTGATTTATGATTACTACAATATTTTGAATGTTGTTCTAATCGTTCTTTTGTATGAAATGAATTAAGACATCGCTTACAAGGATATATTTTGTTTGCTGTTCTGAATACCTGAGAAGAGATTAATCTTGATAAATTATTGATGTATGTGTAATGTGAATTATTTCCAACACTAAAATATAAAAGATCAATGTGTGTTTCTTCATTTTTAAAGTTGTTTGAAATTTTTAATATTTGAACTTTGTTTGTATCCGTTAATCCATATACATTAATAGAAAGATTATTCTTTTTCTCAAATTTAGGAATATCTGTTAGTGGCATTGGGAAATTAAAATCTTTAATGTCCAAGGTATTCTCATATTTCATATATTGTTTTACTCTTTCTGAATTACATTTTGGTGGATGTAAGTGAGCAAGAACAGACCAGAGAAAACATTTATTATCATTATTCTTAATATTAACAACTGCCTTCTTTCGTTTTATTTCTTTTGGTAATTCAATATAAGAAGAAGCTTTAAGAGGGTTTGATTTTAGAATGTGTACATCTAAAAAGATGATTTTTTTAATATTGAATCCACTTCCTACCACTGTATTATCAACATCCTCCTCTTGTCTTGATAGTTCTTCATAAACCCCACCATTCAAAAAATCTTGAAATGATGTTATAAAATGAAGATCTGTCCTCATATAAGGAGTTTGTTCTTCATCTTGTCTTTTCATATTCATTTTCACTCCCATATAAAACTTTAAAGTTTTCATTTCTTTTAATGTTTTTTTAATAAATTTTTCAACATCAGGTTTCACTATTTCAATTGATTCAATTATTGATGATGGACCGGGTTCTCCAAATTGAAAAATCCTTATTTTTATATGCCCTTTAAATGCCCCATCAGTGTTTTCAATATAATAGTCTCCCTTTACTTTAAACTCATTTTTCTTGTGTTTTTGTGATTGAAGATGCCTATTATAACTACTCTTCAAAACATCCTTTGAGCAGGTATCACAATGTTTTCTTTCCAACTCAAGAGGGGATATTTTGTGAAATAGATTAAATGTGTGTTTGTTGGTTCGGAGGTGTTTTCTATAATGTTTATATTCGTGATTACAAACATCGCAGTATGTTGTATTCACCATATTTATATAATAAAACTTTGCTTAAACTAAAAATTTCTTGATGAAAATTTCGTTTATTTTGCAGGTGAATCTGTGCTTAAACTAAAATTTTCTTGATGAAAATTTCGTTTATTTTACAGGTGAATCTGTGCTTAAACTAAAATTTTCTTGGTGAAAATTTCGTTTATTTTACAGGTGAATCTGTGCTTAAACTAAAATTTTCTTGATGAAAATTTCGTTTATTTTACAGGTGAATCTGTGCTTAAACTAAAATTTTCTTGATGAAAATTTCGTTTATTTTACAGGTGAATCTGTGCTTAAAACCATTTTATCCTCCAACTTTTTCACTTAATAAATACAATGTTTCAAGACACAAAAGACAAGTTTCAATCAATCTCTTCATTTGTTAAAGATGCTGAGAAATATGTCAAGGATGTAAAATTGAACAAAGATAAATATAACAACTATTGGATAAAAACAATTATGGTGGATATGATGAGTTCTTCAATTTACTTCAGTGGAAGGGCTTTTAGTATACCTGGAAGAACATCAATTAAGGTATCTCTAACAAAAGTTTCTCCTCTCCTTCTGGCAATATATTCAAAACTAGAAAAAGCAATGAAACAAGAAAAGGTATCAAAAAATAAAACCTTATGGATGAAGCTTTAGAAAGAAAAGATAAGACCATCTGTAATATGCAAGGAGAAATTTGTATTTTTTTCAACAACCCCAAAGATATAAATCCTGATGAAATAAAGGATGTTAATATATCAGGTGAAATGACATTTCGTTCAATTGTAGTTAAGGATCATTTTAAAATTACCTTTAATATAAAAATGTAGCAGTTGAATCTGTTAATGAAAAATGTATATCGATATCGATGGTAATGTTTTTTCTACTAATTAAATGAGCCAATATTCAACTGAAGATTTTGAAGATTATGAGAGTGATTATGATACCGAGAGTTTGCATTCAAACGATAGTTATGACACCGAGAGTTTGTGTTCAAATGATAGTTATGAAAGTATAGATGATTCTGAAAGTATCGAAGATGATATCGAAGATGAATTTCAGTTTAAGTAAAGTTTTACTTTATAAATATGAATAGTTTACTCGATTTTGAGCCTCTTGAATTCCATGATTCTCCATATGACAAATTTGAGAATTGTCCTGCGTGTGAAAGACGGGGATTAAACACAGAGTCAAAAGCCTATAAACAATGTATATTCTGTGATTATCTTCTAATTAATGATAATCAAAAATATAAAAGGAAAATAATTCTTTTAGATTTACACCAAAAATGAATTACTTTACAAGATTGATTCGAGAAATGAATGTAAAGAACGAGGGTGAGAACACACCTTTCCTTACAAGGGAAGAAACTGAACGTATTAGAGAAATGTTCAAAGGATTGTTGTTATATCTTATTCATGGATGTGATTTTCAGGGAAATATCAACACAAGATATTGCATAAATAAAATAATGGATTATCTTGAAATTAAACCTGAGCTTAGGATAAAATATAAAATTTCGAAAGAAGGCAAGAATAAATTAAATAACCTGTTTTCCAAATATATAAATGAATGATTTTTTACCTATTTGGGAAAATAAGATAAAATTTGACAACCATAAAAATCTCCCAAATTCATTAAGATGCCTCATAGTTGGTTCAAGTGGATGTGGAAAACCTGCTTACTTTTAAAGATGCTCCTCACTCCCAACTTTTTAGATTATGATAATTTAATAATTTTCACAAAGTCGAGTTTTCAACCAGAGTATCAACTACTCTCACAAGGTTTTAATGCTGGTCTTCAAAAAGAAGATATAATCGGTTTATTTAAACTTCAAAAAACCTAAATGATTTTAACATTGAAGATATAATACAACTATTTTGTGATACACAGAGATGTAAAAAGAAATCAAAACCGATAACTTGTATTCTGAGTGATAATACGGATGATATACCGTCTCCCCAAGATTTGGATAAATCCAAAAAGAACCTCGTTATCTTTGATGATTGTGTTAATGAGAGAAACCAAACGGTAATGGACAGCTACTACACAAGAGGGAGACATTCTTCTTGTAATTGTATTTATCTTAGTCAATCGTACTTTCAGCTTCCTCGTCGTTCCATCAGAAACAATGCTAATACTTTTATTTTATTCAAGTTAAATTCAATAGATATAAACAATTTTTGGAGAGACAATTGTTCTACATTATGTAGTAAAAAGGAATTTGGGGATTACATGAAACACACGACTGAAAAATATAAATATATTGTTGTGAAACAAGATGAGATATTAAATGATATTTTTTCAATAAATAAATGGATGCGAAAGAAAGAGCAAGAAGATTTAGGGAACATCAAGAGTTGGTTTCAAAAGTTGTAAAACAGCAGGAAGACATAAAGAAGAAACGCAGACAGAAACTAACGGGCGAAGAAGCATTTGAAAGAAAAAAAGAGAAATTTTTTAAACCACTTTTAAAAACTTCCCAAGGAAAAATGAAAGATGTTTCCACAGTTCCCACGGTAGAATATACTCCTAAAAACTTCAAATGTTAAAAGATTTCAGTCAAATGACGGAGGAAGAATTAGAGCATTTAGGAGAATTAGAATATGATGATGAAGGTTTATTTCAACAACTGGAAGAGATTAATCGACCCCCTGATTATATTGTGAATGCTCTTCAAAACAATGAATATTCAGCGGATTCAAAAACCAAAGCAGGACTCATTCCAACAGAACAATCAGCAATATTTCATCTTGTTCAAGAAAAGGTATTGATATTTAATGATGAATTAAGGTTCTTGGGTTCTGCTCAACCCCCTGTTAAACTAACTCCAAGATTAATGTTTCTTCTCACAAAAGATGGAAGACAAGGTTCAACTGTGAGGGATGAATCAAAGTATATTGATAAACCATTGGATATGGAAAATAATGATGATAGAGTATATATTGATCTGCTGAACACTCTAAATTATAAGGTTATTCTTTCTGGTAAAAGTAGGAAGAATGAGAAGGAGAAACACATTATTCAGGCTTTAAGTATCCTTGGTTCAGGTGTTAGTTTTCTTCCAAATGACCCATCGCAATTAGTTAATAGACTGTTATTGTTGTTAGGCAGTAAGAAGGCTGGAAATAACAATTGTTTTAATGAAGCATCAGCCATTTTAGACCAGTTGATGAACATGAAAATAATTAATAAATATCAATATAAAGACATTTTATCTCATATTAAATAAGATGAGAAGCACAATCCTTAGTTTCAATTTCACAACAAGCGACCACACATCTTCATTCCCATACCCACTACAACTTGACACAACAAAAGAATATGAGGCATCTTTATTGTCCATGGAAACTTATAATACCTTATTTAATATAACCGAGAAAAATGACAAGTTTAGTTATAATCCAGGAAGTGGATACAAAACGATAACAGTCTCACCCGGAGCATATGAGATTTCTCAAATATCTTCCGAAATTGCTCGTCTTATGAAAGAACAGGGTGATGAACCAAAAATATTGTTATAAACATTCAAAAACATACTTCAAAATCAACGATTAAAGTTAAAAATAACTACAAGGTTGATTTCACAATTGATAATTCATTTAGAGAGTTATTGGGTTTCTCCTCAAAAAGATTGAAACTAATGGGACGTTTTACAGTGATAATGTCATTCAAATATCCTCAGGAATAAATTCGGTGTTAATTCACTGTGATTTGATTGATGGTGCTTATAATGATGGGAACAAAACAAATACAATATTTTCATTCAGCGCATACTCAACCCCAATTGGTTATAAATTCAAAATGGACCCCAAAAATTTGGTTTATCTACCTGTGTCAGGAAAACCATACACAGAGTAAATTTTAGGATAACCGACCAAGATAATCGTGTGATTTCTTTTAATGGAGAAGTTATATCCATCAGAATTCACCTACGTGAAGTTTTCCAATAAATAAATACGATGGTTATTGTGAGGAAACACGAGTTGGGAAAATATAAAATAATTACAGGGGATGGGATGTTCCTTTCCCCATACTACAAGGGTGAAGGTATGTATCTTGGTAGAGGATACTATAAACCTAAGAGACAAAGGGGTGTTGGGCATCAATTTAGAGGAGATGGGATAATTGATACTCTCATGGGTATTGGTTCAACTATTCTTAAACATAAAGATCTAATTGGTTCAACTGCTTCTGCTGTGGGAAATGTTGCAGGTGCTGTAAAGAGTATAAAAGATGCCCAGAAGGAATCTCATAAATTACAAGCAATAAAAGAAATTAAGAAAGGCAAAACTCAGTTGTCCCCCAAGAACGACAGAAAATAATTCAAATACTTGGATCAGGGTTTCAAAAGTTTTAACATCTTTTTTTTCCTAAATAAATACAAGTATGGAAGCAATTGATAGTATCTATGATTTGGATGATACTATTATTATCTCAAACTCCACTAAAAAAGAAGATTACTTCAAGGTAAATGCAATAACTGGAACAGACTGGAATACGAATGGTACAAAAAGTTTTGAAATAAATAATCAACAAACCTATTTGAATCTCTCCGAAAGTTTCTTGTTGTGTAAATTTAAATTCACTAAGGCTGGGAATAACACAAACGCTACACTTGTAAATGATTTCTTCTGGAAAATGTTTGATAGTGTGCGTTTGTATATTGGAACACAAGAAGTTGAAGCGGTTGATTATGTCTCTGCTGTATCTGAAATGATGAAATTTACACTCTATACATTCAGTGATAGAATGGGAAAGGGGTCTGTCGAAGGTTTTATTCCTGATATGTCAACGGGAACAAACACAGACCCTGGGTATACTCAAAGGAAAGGAATGTATAATGATGATACAAAAGCAGAAAATAGTTTTACTGTGGCAGTTCCTCTTAAAGGTATATTTGGATTTTGTGATCATGATAAAGTTCTGTATGGCCTTAAAATTAGATTTCAACTACAAAGGAATGATAATGAAAATCGATTGCTTTTTGGTGTTGGTAGTGCTTTTGGTGATCAGAATAAATTTGTAATTGAGGAAATGAGTTGGTATATCAGTGAATATACTCCTAATCTTAAAACAGAAGAGATGTTGAATCGAAGACTGAACTCAAAGAAACCACTCAGTGTATCATACCTCAAAAGAAGATGTCAACACGTTAAACTCAATCAAACAACTTACACGTGGAATTTGGGTGTTCTGGAAGGAAAGCCACGATATCTGTGGATCATTTTTAAAAAGCCAGATGGTGATACTGCGACTGATAAGAATAATGCATTGAGTGATAATGCTAAGGTGAAACAACTTCGCGTTTCTCTAGATGGAACATTTTACCCACGAGATAGATTGGAAATTAATTGGGAAAAAATGATTTTGCTGAAGCATACAAGTCTTACCAAAAGGTGTGTGAAAGTAATGGAAATAAAGAACCTATTTTGGATATGACAGCATTTAAAAGTTTGTATACAATCTATGCGTTTGACCTGAGCGCTCAAAAGGAAACTATAAAGTCTAATCGAGTGGATACTTCCCTATACATTGAAAGAGGAGAGAGTGAAGAAGTTGATACATATTGTTTGCTTTTGGAAGAAACAGAATTGCAGATTAATACAGATAATGGTGTGATGATTAGTCTCACATAATTTTTTGTTAAATAAATGAGTGGCAAAGTACCAACTGGGGTATATGTTAATCAAATCAATCTTCATAAACTATCATCTTGTGTTCAAAATCAAAAGCCTTGTACGATTAACGTTAATACAATTCAGAGAAAAGGAGCAGTAAGAATTGATGTTTTTCTCACAAGAGAACAGGTTAAAATCTTGAATGACACTGGCTCACTTAAAATTAAAATGACAAAACCAATGTTGAAAAAATATTCAATAAGAGAGACGAGTGGAGGATTTCTCCCATTTCTAATTCCTTTATTTGCTGGTTTAAGTGCGGTTGGAGCATTGACGGGTGGTATTTCAACAGCGGTGAAAACTGCCAACGAAAGGAAGGCTCAACTCCAGGCTCAAAAAGAATTGGAAAGACATAACAAAGAGTTGGAGAAACAAATTAGTGGAAGTGGTGTAATTGTAGATTTTGCTGAAAAACTTGAAGGTCTGCCTGATAAAGCGAGATTGTTAGTTGGAGATATGCTTTCTTCTATAGCACAAGCAGGTGTAAAATTAACGAAAAGAGGTAATGGATTATATCTTTCTAATAAATAAATGAGCATTGATGAGTGGTTGAAAAAATTTGGAAAGAATACAACATCAAATTTACAACTTGTCAAATATTGTAAGAAATTAAAAATTCATAATGTGGTTATTTGTATGAGAGATGAATTAACAAATGTGCCGAAACATACAAAGAATATTATTATGAACTTAGAAGATAATAATGGGAACGGTTCTCATTGGGTTTGTATTTTTAATAGTCAAGACAAATATTATTTTGATAGTTTTGGTCTTCCACCACCTGTTGAAGTCATAAAATTCTTACAGAATGGTGTTTATCAAACATTTCAAGTCCAAGAATTAAATTCCAAGTGTTGTGGCCAATTATGCCTATATGTGTTATTTCAACTCAACAAAAATAAAAAATTTTATGATATTATTTTTAATCTAATATAAATGACTTATGTTGGTAAAGATGGTTCTATCTTTGGTTTATCTCAAGAACTGGATATTGATTTATCAAATTATTACACAAAGGCACAGGCTGAACGACATAAATATAATATAACCAAAAATATTAACATGAAAAATGCTTATAAATTAAAAAATTATCCAAGCCCGACTGACGCGAATGACTTGGTGAGATTAAGCGATTTATCACAATATATATCCTTAAATAAAACGGCTGTGTATTCCAAAGATACAGAAGTGTTGATATTATCTCCAGGTCATACAGAATTCACAGTTCGAATTAAAATATTTTTTTATAAAGAAGGGCGTATCGTTTGTATGAGAATAGAACAATGGGGGTATGATATGAATGATTTAGGGTATAATTGGTCATTTAAAATTAACCTCGAAGACCTGGAACAATTAAATCAGTCTCGTAAGGAAGAATATTATCCACTTGGTATCGAGAATGAGTTTTGTGGGGCCACGATTAGTAAACAACAAATAAAAGAATTTAATAAGGGTACATATAATAATGGTTTTGCCCTTGTTTATCTCATGAAAACAGAAAAAACAGGATTATATATAATAAGTAAGGAAATACAAAATGATTTAACTATGGGAAGATGGGGAGGTGTTTCGTGCCATAATATTATTCTAACATATATTTCTAATACATAAATGACAGCAAGAAGGCTTCAAGAAAATTATCATTTCTGTGTCCAAGCATACCTTCAAGAAAAGGGTATTCGGTATTTTAATAAATATGTTCTACAACATAAGAATGAGGTATTTTCAATAAAAGATTGGCATTATGCTGATGTTGATAAACCGACAACTTTAGATTTAATTAGAATGTTAAATAATGAAAAAATTATAAAGTTAAGAAAAGGTAAGGCTCTTTTAGAAATTCAAAAGAAATTTTATTGGTTTCCTGTTGTAAAAAAAATTATTTTGGATACAGGAATAACAAGAAATCCTGATGAATATATGTATAATATTCTATGGGGTGTAAGCGATTCAAGGATAGTAAGGGATGAGGAAGGAGTTGAAGAAGAGAGGGAAGAGGAGGAAAAGGAGAAGAGGGAGAAGAAAGAGAAGGAGGAAAAAGAGAAGAGAGAGAAGGAGGAGAGGGAGGAAAGAGAGAAGAGAGAGAGGGAGGAGAGAGAGAAGAGAGAGAGGGAGGAGAGGGAGAAGAAAGAGAAGGAGAGGGAGGAGAGGGAGAAGAAAGAGAAGGAGGAAAAAGAGAAGAGAGAGAAGGAGGAGAGGGAGGAAAGAGCGAGACAAAATAAATATCAAAATATGGAAACCAGTGAGATTAAAAAAAGATTAAGGGTATTACAGAAAATAACTCAACCCACCGAGGAGGAAAACAAAGAATTGGTAAGTCTATTTGCAATACTTTCGACAAGACTATTGACATCGACAAGATATGGATTTTAATTCAAGTTTTTCATTTTTTTTTCTTAAATAAATGGGGGAGAGAGTGAAGGCATTTCTAAGGATTCTTTATGTTTTAAAAATCAAGATTCAAATGTGCATGTTGGAAACTAAAAGGTTTTTGCACTCTGCAGGAATTTTTCTCATAAATAAATGAGTTATTGTCTCAAATGTAAAAGAAAACTAATACTAAAAATATTTCATATATTAAAAGTAAAAATAACAGGGTTATACAAAAAGGTATATGTTCGGTGTGTGGTTCAAAAAAAATCAATTTATCTCCCAACACAAACTAGGAGGAGATATCCAAAAGTTTTTATCAGGAAGTAAATTTACAACTACTGGAATACCAGGGGAATTACATCTTCCAGGGTATTCTTTCTGTGGCCCAGGCACAAACTTGGATAAAAGATTAGATGAGGCAGACAATCCTAAATCCTGGAGTAAGCCTATCAATAGAGTTGATGAAGTGTGCATGAGACACGATATTGATTATGGGAATACCACAACGTTGCAAGAAAAGCATGAAGCCGATAGAGAAATGTTGTATAATTTGTCTCTGATACAAAAATCCAACCTTGACAGAAAAAGTTGATCGGTTCATTGTGAAGAAGATGATCAGTGCTAAATTGAAACTTGCTCTTGGAAATTCAAAAACTTATAGGCTCTAATGATGTTATTAAGACTGAAGAGCAATTAGCTGATGAATTACATAAACCAATATTCACAAAGTTTCAGAGAAGGAAAGTTTATTCCAAGGAAGTAGATTATATCTGGTCTGCTGATTTGATTGAACTCAATAATGATAAGGGGTACAAGTATGCTTTAACCGTTATTGATTTGAGGAGTAGATATGCGTGGGTTGTACCATTAAAAAACAAAACAGGTAATACTCTTATGTTAGCCTTCCAAAAGATATTTAATAAAAAGTAAGAGAAAACCTAAAAAATTGTGGACTGATGAGGGTAGGGAGTTTTATAACAAGACATTTATGAATTTTCTAAAAAATAACAGTATTACATTATACAGTACCTTTAATGAAGGGAAGGCAGTTGTTGTTGAACGTTTTAATCGTACCTTAAAAGAGAGACTATATAAAAAATTCACACAACTCGGTTCACAACAATGGTCATCTTTTATTCAGGATATTGTGGATAAGTATAATGACACGATTCACACGGCAACAAATATGAAACCATCAGAAACATTTACAAAATTAAAATATGAAAAAGAGATTAATGTCAGAAAACCTAAGTTCAAAGTTGGTGATATCGTAAGAATATATAGGTGGAAATCTCATTTTGAAAAAGGTTATACGAAAAGATGGACCAACGAGCTTTTTAAAATTGTTGATGTAATAGATACGGTTCCTTGGACTTATAAGATATATGATTTGGAAGGGGAAGAGATTTTAGGTTCATTTTATTCACAGGAATTACAAAAGACAAAGATAAATTGAAATTTTTTGACTCCGCCCCTTTTTGGCTCCACCCACACAAGCCCCCGCCCACACAAGCCCCGCCCACACAAACCCCACACAAACCCCACCACACAACCCCACAAGCTTCAATAAATTGAAATTTTTTGACTCCGCCCCTTTTTGACTCCGCCCACACACGCCCCTCCCACCGAAGCCCCGCCCACACAAACCCCACACAAACCCCACACAATCTCCACACAAGCTCCTCACAAGCTCCACACAAAAACTCCACACAAGCTCCACACACACAAACCCCACACAAGCTCCACCCATATTCATCATATTCACATAATTAGTGATTAGTTAATTAGTTCCCCACACACACAACATGTTTATTTAATTAAAAAATTATCCACCCATCCACACAAGCTCCACTCATCCACCCATCCATTTATCCGCACAAACCTCATCCACATAACCCTCATCCACATTCACCCCTCCCACACACGCTCCCCCCACATAACCCCCTGCCCATATAAACCCTGCCCACATAAACCCCTCCCACATAAGCCCTGCCTACACAAGCTCCACACAAAAACTCCACACACATAAACCCCTCCCACACAAGCTCCACCCACATAAACCCCCGCCCACACAAGCCCCACCCACCCAAGCCCCACCCACACACCCACCCCCCCCACACAAGCCCCTCCCACACACACCCCACCCACACAAGCCCCCACCGAAGCCCCGCCCACACAAGCCCCGCCCACACAAGCCCCACCCCCCCTCATCCCCCTGTGCGCCCCTCACCTTTGACCCACCACCTCCCTCATCCCACCCCCACCCTTCCCCACACACACACATGGGGAGGGGAGGGATGGGATGAGGGGTGATGGGTCATTGGGGAGCGCACCTACCCCCCCCTCCCCCCCAACCCCCCCCCTTTACATCTCTTTTATTCTTTTTCTTGTAATTCAGAATCAAGTAATTGTAAACAAAACAAATATAATTTATTAATATTGAAAATATTAAATATTCATTTGCGAGAATGATTAATCTTTCCCAGCAATCTTCTTCAGATGTCTTGTGATTTCGAAACTCAGACACCATATTCTGTTTTGAAACAAAAAGTGGATAATAATTAGGTTCTATAAAGATAATTACATGGTAATATGAATAAGCCTCGTTGACCACTGAATTAACACACCAGGAGCCTGTCATCCTTTCAAGGTCAATAAAATGAATTCCAGTGTACTGACAAAACCACGTCTAAACTAATGATGCAACCAACATAAGGCGACATTCTAAAGAGAGAGTGATATTAATAATAATTCAGAAATATTTACCTCCAGAAAATCATGTGTTGTACGAGTGATATTAATAATAATTCAGAAATATTTACCTCCAGAAAATCATGTGTTGTACAAGATTGCTTCAACAGCTGATGTTGTGCGATAGTGCTGAAAAAAAAATAATAAGTCAAGGGTATAGATGAAGAGACAGACAGGGAAAGCAACACACACACACGCACACACACACACACACACACACACACACACACACACACACACACACACACACACACACACACACACACACACACACACACACGCACACGCACACGCACACATACACACACACATAGACACACACACACGTGCCTCACCATTGGTTTAATTCATTCGAGATCAGAGACCAGTCATTATAAATCATTGGCCTCTTCAATAAGAGCAGAGAGAGGTAGGTAGAAAGACAGACAGAGAGAGAGGCACACACACGTGTCTCACCATTGGTTTAATTCCTTCGAGATGAGAGGACGTGATAAGACTTCATGCCACTCATTGAAAATGTCTTTCAATTCTCTTCTAAAATCATTAATCTCTTCAATAAGAGTATTAATTTCATGAACCACGTC
>NW_028222196.1:5000-25000 GCF_056783735.1 Eptatretus burgeri
TGATCTCATCTGACCACCTCCTGAGCCACAGGTTATTTTTGTTAAGCCCCGCCCACTTTTCCTAAGCCCCGCCCACTTTTGCTAAGCCCCGCCCACTTTTCGTGAGGTTTTTTTATAGGCCACCCCCACTTTGCCTAAGCCCCGCCCACTTTTGCTAAGCCCCGCCCACTTTTCATGAGGTATTTTTTATAAGCCACGCCCACTTTTCCTAAGACCCGCCCACCTACTCTTACATCATTTCCAGTTCATCTCTGACTCACAAAGAAATCACTAGAAAATTTCAGCATGTTTCAGTTTCTATGGTTTCCATGTTATGAAATGGTTTCCAGCATGTTATGAAATTCCACCAGGGAATTTCCACAGGAAACCACACCCAACAGTCTCCCTATAAAAGCCTCATGCCCAGGCTCCATTTTAAACATTTGTTTTTGCTGGCAATGGTGTGCTGTGTGCTTGCCTGGAACTCTCAGACTTGTATGGAACTAAACCTTCAAGTTGATGAACCGGATTCAAACCTCTTATCCATTGAGGTAAGATTTTTATTTTCCTATTTTTAGTTCCTTTTAAACATCGACTCGTTTAATAATTAAATAACTTAATTAATACATTATTATTTTCTCTCACAGGAAATTGTATCTGAAATGCAACATGAAAATACCGATTTTGCCACAACTTGGGGTGAAATTGTTGGCTTGGTTGAAGACCTTATGAGCGACCAAGACCGACAGAACGAGCAAGACCTTGAGTGGGATGACTTTGGGGTCCCTTGGAACTCTCTGACTTGTATGGAACTAAACCTTCAAGTTGATGAACTGGATTCAAACCTCTTATCCATTGAGGTAAGATTTTATTTTCCTATTTTTAGTTCCTTTTAAACATCGACTCGTTTAATAATTAAATAACTTAATTAATACATTATTATTTTCTCTCACAGGAAATTGTGTCTGAAATACGAAATGAAAATACTGCTTTTGCTACAAATTGCGGGGCAATTGTTGGCTTGGTTGAAGACCTTATGAGCGACCAAGACCTACAGAACGAGTTCGTCCTTGATAACCCAACCAAAGAGTTATACCTTGGAGACCAGCAAAATCCTGAAAAAGAGTTTTACAGCAATAGTACTCATTGTGAGTTATCAAGACAATACCCACTGAACAAGTTATACCTTGATGAGCCAGAATACAAGTTTTACCTTGGAGACTCACAATTTTTGAAAAAATCAGTAAATGAGTTCTGCCTTGATGGTTTAAATAACTACCTTGGAGACTCAGGAAAAGGGTTCTGCCAAGATGGTTCTAAATATGGGGCCTACCTTGGAGGCTCACAAATTTTGAAAAAATCAGTAAATGAGTTCTGCCTTGATGGTTTAAATAACTACCTTGGAGACTCAGGAAAAGGGTTCTGCCAAGATGGTTCTAAATATGGGGCCTACCTTGGAGACTCACAAATTTTGAAAAAAATCAGTAAATGAGTTCTGCCTTGATGGTTAAAATAACTACCTTGGAGACTCAGGAAAAGGGTTCTGCCAAGATGGTTCTAAATATGGGGCCTACCTTGGAGGCTCACAAATTTTGAAAAAATCAGTAAATGAGTTATCCTTAAGAGACTTTGTAAGTTGGTTTTACTTTGAATACTTGAAATGTGGGTTCTGGATTGATAACTCACAATGTGATACATATCTTGTAAACTCAACGGGAATGTGGTTATACCTTGAAGACTTGGAAAGTTGGGTTTATGTTGGACACTTGAAACTTTTTTGGGGACTTTTATTTATTTATTTATTTATTTATTTATTATTATTATTATTATTTTATTTATTTATATTTTGGAGACTTTTGGAGTTGCTATCACTCTTTGGGATCTAAACCCATCGATGTAGTTCTTTGTCGGATGGTGCTTGATGGGAGCAAGATCAAGAAAGTTCTGGGAAGAAAGTGCAGGCTTACTCCCCCTTTTTACGTCATCAAACCTGAAAGCCTTAAAAGACAGAATTGGAAGAAGAGAAAAAACAAAAAATATACATTGTTCGTTCTGGGAAGAAAGTGCAGGCTTACTCCCCCTTTCTACGTCATCAAACCTGAAAGCCTTAAAAGACAGAATTGGAAGAAGAAAAAAAAACGTAAAAAATATATATATATAGGTGGAAATCTCATTTTGAAAAAGACATTGTGTTGGGCGAGGATTGAGTTGGGGTTGAGATTTTGAATGTGAGGGTTGGGGTTGAGATTTTGAATGTGAGGGTTGGGACACACACACACACACACACACACACACACACACACACACACACACACACACACACACACACACACACACACACACACACCAACAAACAAAAGTTAAGCCTTGACTATTCAGTTGAGGATTCTGCGTTTGGGGTTCACAGATCTAAGAACGTCCACCCCTTGACACACATTATATACTGTTATACACCTCGGACTTGGGCCTCTAGTGTCCACAAAGGTGTATAGTAGGAGGGAGTGAAGGGACAACCCATTGCTCCTATGGGTATTATCTGCTTAGTTTTGTCTTTTGTAATTCCTGTGAATAAAATGAACCTAAAATCTCTTCCCCTTCCAAATCATATATCTTATAAGTCCAAGGAACCATATCTATTACATCAACAATTTTAAAAAGTTATTTCGTCCATCGTTTAGTAAAACCCTTTTCAAAATGAGATTTCCACCTATATATTCTTACGATATCACCAACTTTGAACTTAGGTTTTCTGACATTAATCTCTTTTTCATATTTTAATTTTGTAAATGTTTCTGATGGCTTCATATTTGTTGACGTGTGAATCGTGTCATTATACTTATCCACAATATCCTGAATAAAAGATGACCATTGTTGTGAACCGAGTTGTGTGAATTTTTTATATCGTCTCTCTTTTAAGGTACGATTAAAACGTTCAACAACAACTGCCTTCCCTTCATTAAAGGTACTGTATAATGTAATACTGTTATTTTTTAGAAAATTCATAAATGTCTTGTTATAAAACTCCCTACCCTCATCAGTCCACAATTTTTTAGGTTTTCTCTTACTTTTATTAAATATCTTTTGGAAGGCTAACATAAGAGTATTACCTGTTTTGTTTTTTAATGGTACAACCCACGCATATCTACTCCTCAAATCAATAACGGTTAACGCATACATGTACCCCTTATCATTATTGAGTTCAATCAAATCAGCAGACCAGATATAATCTACTTCCTTGGAATAAACTTTCCTTCTCTGAAACTTTGTGAATATTGGTTTATGTAATTCATCAGCTAATTGCTCTTCAGTCTTAATAACATCATTAGAGCCTATAAGTTTTTTGAATTTCCAAGACCAAGTTTCAATTTAGCACTGATCATCTTCTTCACAATGAACCGATCAACTTTTTCTCTCAAGGTTGGATTTTGTATCAGAGACAAATTATACAACATTTCTCTATCGGCTTCATGCTTTTCTTGCAACGTTGTGGTATTCCCATAATCAATATCGTGTCTCATGCACACTTCATCAACTCTATTGATAGGCTTACTCCAGGATTTAGGATTGTCTGCCTCATCTAATCTTTTATCCAAGTTTGTGCCTGGGCCACAGAAAGAATACCCTGGAAGATGTAATTCCCCTGGTATTCCAGTAGTTGTAAATTTACTTCCTGATAAAAACTTTTGGATATCTCCTCCTAGTTTGTGTTGGGAGATAAATTGATTTTTTTTTGAACCACACACCGAACATATACCTTTTTGTATAACCCTGTTATTTTTACTTTTAATATATGAAATATTTTTAGTATTAGTTTTCTTTTTACATTTGAGACAATAACTCATTTATTTATGAGAAAAATTCCTGCAGAGTGCAAAAACTTTTTAGTTTCCAACATGCACATTTGAATCTTAATTTTTAAAACATAAAGAATCCTTAGAAATGCCTTCACTCTCTCCCCCATTTATTTAAGAAAAAAAAAATGAAAAACTTGAATTAAAATACATGTCTTCTCGATGTCAATAGTCTTGTCGAAAGTATTGTAAATAGACTTATCAATTCTTTGTTTTCCTCCTCGGTGGGTTGAGTTATTTCTGTAATACCCCTATTCTTTTTTGAATCTCACTGGTTTCCATATTTTGATATTTATTCATCCACTCTCTTTCCTCCCTCTCCTCCCTCTCTCTCTTCTCTCTTTCCTCCCTCTCTCTCTTCTCCCTTTCATCCCTCTCTCTCTTCTCTCTTTCCTCCTTCTCTTTCTTCTCCCTCTCCTCCTTCTCTCTCTTCTCCTTTTCCTCCTCTTCCCTCTCTTCTTCAACTCCTTCCTCATCCCTGACTATCCCTGAATCGCTTACACCCCATAGAATATTATACATATATTCATCAGGATTTCTTGTTATTCCTGTATCCAAAATAATTTTTTTTACAACAGGAAACCAATAAAATTTCTTTTGAATTTCTAAAAGAGCCTTACCTTTTCTTAACTTTATAATTTTTTCATTATTTAACATTCTAATTAAATCTAAAGTTGTCGGTTTATCAACATCAGCATAATGCCAATCTTTTATTGAAAATACCTCATTCTTATGTTGTAGAACATATTTATTAAAATACCGAATACCCTTTTCTTGAAGGTATGCTTGGACACAGAAATGATAATTTTCTTGAAGCCTTCTTGCTGTCATTTATGTATTAGAAATATATGTTAGAATAATATTATGGCACGAAACACCTCCCCATCTTCCCAGAGTTAAATCATTTTGTATTTCCTTACTTATTATATATAATCCTGTTTTTTCTGTTTTCATGAGATAAACAAGGGCAAAACCATTATTATATTTACCCTTATTAAATTATTTTATTTGTTGTTTACTAATCGTGCCCCCACAAAACTCATTCTCGATACCAAGTGGATAATATTCTTCCTTACGAGACTGATTTAATTGTTCCAGGTCTTCGAGGTTAATTTTAAATGACCAATTATACCCTAAATCATTCATATCATACCCCCATTGTTCTATTCTCATACAAACGATACGCCCTTCTTTATAAAAATTAATTTTAATTCGAACTGTGAATTCTGTATGACCTGGAGATAATATCAACACTTCTGTATCTTTGGAATACACGGCTGTTTTATTTAAGGATATATATTGTGATAAATCGCTTAATCTCACCAAGTCATTCGCGTCAGTCGGGCTTGGATAATTTTTTAATTTATAAGCATTTTTCATGTTAATATTTTTGGTTATATTATATTTATGTCGTTCAGCCTGTGCCTTTGTGTAATAATTTGATAAATCAATATCCAGTTCTTGAGATACACCAAAGATAGAACCATCTTTACCAACATAAGTCATTTATATTAGATTAAAAATAATATCATAAAATTTTTTATTTTTGTTGAGTTGAAATAACACATATAGGCATAATTGGCCACAACACTTGGAATTTAATTCTTGGACTTGAAATGTTTGATAAACACCATTCTGTAAGAATTTTATGACTTCAACAGGTGGTGGAAGACCAAAACTATCAAAATAATATTTGTCTTGACTATTAAAAATACAAACCCAATGAGAACCGTTCCCATTATTATCTTCTAAGTTCATAATAATATTCTTTGTATGTTTCGGCACATTTGTTAATTCATCTCTCATACAAATAACCACATTATGAATTTTTAATTTCTTACAATATTTGACAAGTTGTAAATTTGATGTTGTATTCTTTCCAAATTCTTTCAACCACTCATCAATGCTCATTTATTTACTAGAAAGATATAATCCATTACCTCTTTTCGTTAATTTTACACCTGCTTGTGCTATAGAAGAAAGCATATCTCCAACTAACAATCTCGCTTTATCAGGCAGACCTTCAAGTTTTTCAGCAAAATCTACAATTACACCACTTCCACTAATTTGTTTCTCCAACTCTTTGTTATGTCTTTCCAATTCTTTTTGAGCCTGGAGTTGAGCCTTCCTTTCGTTGGCAGTTTTCACCGCTGTTGAAATACCACCCGTCAATGCTCCAACCGCACTTAAACCAGCAAATAAAGGAATTAGAAATGGGAGAAATCCTCCACTCGTCTCTCTTATTGAATATTTTTTCAACATTGGTTTTGTCATTTTAATTTTAAGTGAGCCAGTGTCATTCAAGATTTTAACCTGTTCTCTTGTGAGAAAAACATCAATTCTTACTGCTCCTTTTCTCTGAATTGTATTAACGTTAATCGTACAAGGCTTTTGATTTTGAACACAAGATGATAGTTTATGAAGATTGATTTGATTAACATATACCCCAGTTGGTACTTTGCCACTCATTTATTTAACAAAAAATTATGTGAGACTAATCATCACACCATTATCTGTATTAATCTGCAATTCTGTTTCTTCCAAAAGCAAACAATATGTATCAACTTCTTCACTCTCTCCTCTTTCAATGTATAGGGAAGTATCCACTCGATTAGACTTTATAGTTTCCTTTTGAGCGCTCAGGTCAAACGCATAGATTGTATACAAACTTTTAAATGCTGTCATATCCAAAATAGGTTCTTTATTTCCATTACTTTCACACACCTTTTGGTAAGACTTGTATGCTTCAGCAAAATCATTTTTTTCCCAATTAATTTCCAATCTATCTCGTGGGTAAAATGTTCCATCTAGAGAAACGCGAAGTTGTTTCACCTTAGCATTATCACTCAATGCATTATTCTTATCAGTCGCAGTATCACCATCTGGCTTTTTAAAAATGATCCACAGATATCGTGGCTTTCCTTCCAGAACACCCAAATTCCACGTGTAAGTAGTTTGATTGAGTTTAACGTGTTGACATCTTCTTTTGAGGTATGATACACTGAGTGGTTTCTTTGAGTTAAGTCTTCGATTCAACATCTCTTCTGTTTTAAGATTAGGAGTATATTCACTGATATACCAACTCATCTCCTCAATTACAAATTTATTCTGTTCACCAAAAGCACTACCAACACCAAAAAGCAATCGATTTTCATTATCATTCCTCTGTAGTTGAAATCTAATTTTAAGACCATACAGAACTTTATCATGATCACAAAATCCAAATATACCTTTAAGAGGAACTGCCACAGTAAAACTATTTTCTGCTTTTGTATCATCATTGTACATTCCTTTCCTTTGAGTATATCCAGGGTCTGTGTTTGTTCCCGTTGACATATCAGGAATAAAACCTTCAGCAGACCCCTTTCCCATTCTATCACTGAATGTATAGAGTGTAAATTTTATCATTTCAGATACAGCAGAGACATAATCAACCGCTTCAACTTCTTGTGTCCCAATATACAAACGCACACTATCAAACATTTTCCAGAAGAAATCATTTACAAGTGTAGCGTTTGTGTTATTCCCAGCTTTAGTGAATTTAAATTTACACAACAAGAAACTTTCGGAGAGATTCAAATAGGTTTGTTGATTATTTATTTCAAAACTTTTTGTACCATTCGTATTCCAGTCTGTTCCAGTTATTGCATTTACCTTGAAGTAATCTTCTTTTTTAGTGGAGTTTGAGATAATAATAGTATCATCCAAATCATAGATACTATCAATTGCTTCCATACTTGTATTTATTTAGGAAAAAAAGATGTTAAAACTTTTGAAACCCTGATCCAAGTATTTGAATTATTTTCTGTCGTTCTTGGGGGGACAACTGAGTTTTGCCTTTCTTAATTTCTTTTATTGCTTGTAATTTATGAGATTCCTTCTGAGCATCTTTTATACTCTTTACAGCACCTGCTACATTTCCCACAGCAGAAGCAGTTGAACCAATTAGATCTTTATGTTTAAGAATAGTTGAACCAATACCCATGAGAGTATCAATTATCCCATCTCCTCTAAATTGATGTCCAACACCCCTTTGTCTCTTGGGTTTATAGTATCCTCTACCAAAATACATACCTTCACCCTTGTAGTATGGGGAAAGGAACATCCCATCCCCTGTAATTATTTTATATTTTCCCAACTCGTGTTTCCTCACAATAACCATCGTATTTATTTATTGGAAAACTTCACGTAGGTGAATTCTGATGGATACAACTTCTCCATTAAAAGAAATCACACGATTATCTTGGTCGGTTATCCTAAAATTTACTCTGTGTATGGTTTTTCCTGACACAGGTAGATAAACCAAATTTTTGGGTTCCATATTGAATTTATAACCAATTGGGGTTGAGTATGCGCTGAATGAAAATATTGTATTTGTTTTTTTCCCATCATTATAAGCACCATCAATCAAATCACAGTGAATTAACACCGAATTTATTCCTGAGGATATTTGAATGACATTATCACTGTAAAACGTCCCATTAGTTTCAATCTTTTTTGAGGAGAAACCCAATAACTCTCTAAATGAATTATCAATTGTGAAATCAACCTTGTAGTTATTTTTAACTTTAATCGTTGATTTTGAAGTATGTTTTTGAATGTTTATAGCAATATTTTTTGGTTCATCACCCTGTTCTTTCATAAGACGAGCAATTTCGGAAGATATTTGAGAAATCTCATATGCTCCGGGTGAGACTGTTATCGTTTTGTATCCACTTCCCGGATTATAACTAAACTTGTCATTTTTCTCGGTTATATTAAATAAGGTATTATAAGTTTCCATGGACAATAAAGATGCCTCATATTCTTTTGTTGTGTCAAGTTGTAGTGGGTATGGGAATGAAGATGTGTGGTCGCTTGTTGTGAAATTGAAACTAAGGATTGTGCTTCTCATCTTATTTAATATGAGATAAAATGTCTTTATATTGATATTTATTAATTATTTTCATGTTCATCAACTGGTCTAAAATTGCTGATGCTTCATTAAAACAATTGTTATTTCCAGCCTTCTTACTGCCTAACAACAATAACAGTCTATTAACTAATTGCGATGGGTCATTTGGAAGAAAACTAACACCTGAACCAAGGATACTTAAAGCCTGAATAATGTGTTTCTCCTTCTCATTCTTCCTACTTTTACCAGAAAGAATAACCTTATAATTTAGAGTGTTCAGCAGATCAATATATACTCTATCATCATTATTTTCCATATCCAATGGTTTATCAATATACTTTGATTCATCCCTCACAGTTGAACCTTGTCTTCCATCTTTTGTGAGAAGAAACATTAATCTCGGAGTTAGTTTAACAGGGGGTTGAGCAGAACCCAAGAACCTTAATTCATCATTAAATATCAATACCTTTTCTTGAACAAGATGAAATATTGCTGATTGTTCTGTTGGAATGAGTCCTGCTTTGGTTTTTGAATCCACTGAATATTCATTGTTTTGAAGAGCATTCACAATATAATCAGGGGGTCGATTAATCTCTTCCAGTTGTTGAAATAAACCTTCATCATCATATTCTAATTCTCCTAAATGCTCTAATTCTTCCTCCGTCATTTGACTGAAATCTTTTAACATTTGAAGTTTTTTAGGAGTATATTCTACTGTGGGAACTGTGGAAACATCTTTCATTTTTCCTTGGGAAGTTTTTAAAAGTGGTTTAAAAAATTTCTCTTGTTTTCTTTCAAATGCTTCTTCACCCGTTAGTTTCTGTCTGCGTTTCTTCTTTATGTCTTCCTGCTGTTTTACAACTTTTGAAACCAACTCTTGATGTTCCCTAAATCTTCTTGCTCTTTCTTTTGCATCGATTTAGTTATTGAAAAATATCATTTAATATCTCATCTTGTTTCACAACAATATATTTATATTTTTCAGTCATGTGTTTCATGTAATCCCCAAATTCCTTTTTACTACATAATGTAGAACAATTGTCTCTCCAAAAATTGTTTATATCTATTGAATTTAACTTGAATAAAATAAAAGTATTAGCATTGTTTCTGATGGAACGACGAGGAAGCTGAAAGTACGATTGACTAAGATAAATACAATTACAAGAAGAATGTCTCCCTCTTGTGTAGTAGCTGTCCATTACCGTTTGGTTTCTCTCATTAACACAATCATCAAAGATAACGAGGTTCTTTTTGGATTTATCCAAATCTTGGGGAGACGGTATATCATCCGTATTATCACTCAGAATACAAGTTATCGGTTTTGATTTCTTTTTACATCTCTGTGTATCACAAAATAGTTGTATTATATCTTCAATGTTAAAATCATTTTGGTTTTTTTGAAGTTTAAATAAACCGATTATATCTTCTTTTTGAAGACCAGCATTAAAACCTTGTGAGAGTAGTTGATACTCTGGTTGAAAACTCGACTTTGTGAAAATTATTAAATTATCATAATCTAAAAAGTTGGGAGTGAGGAGCATCTTTAAAAGTAAGCAGGTTTTTCCACATCCACTTGAACCAACTATGAGGCATCTTAATGAATTTGGGAGATTTTTATGGTTGTCAAATTTTATCTTATTTTCCCAAATGGGTAAAAAATCATTCATTTATATATTTGGAAAACAGGTTATTTAATTTATTATTGGCTTTTTTCGAAATTCTATATTTTATCCTAAGTTCAGGTTTAATTTCAAGATAATCCATTATTTTATTTATGCAATATCTTGTGTTGATATTTCCCTGAAAATCACATCCATGAATAATATATAACAACAATCCTTTGAACATTTCTCTAATACGTTCAGTTTCTTCCCTTGTAAGGAAAGGTGTGTTCTCACCCTCATACTTTACATTCATTTCTCTAATCAATCTTGTAAAGTAATTCATTTTTGGTGTAAATCTAAAAGAATTATTTTCCTTTTTATATTTTTGATTATCATTAATTAGAAGATAATCACAGAATATACATTGTTTATAGGCTTTAGACTCTGTGTTTAATCCCCGTATTTCACACGCAGGACAATTCTCAAATTTGTCATATGGAGAATCATGGAATTCAAGAGGCTCAAAATCGAGTAAACTATTCATATTTATAAAGTAAAACTTTACTTAAACTGAAATTCATCTTCGATATCATCTTCGATACTTTCAGAATCATCTATACTTTCATAACTATCATTTGAACACAAACTCTCGGTGTCATAACTATCGTTTGAATGCAAACTCTCGGTATCATAATCACTCTCATAATCTTCAAAATCTTCAGTTGAATATTGGCTCATTTAATTAGTAGAAAAAACATTACCATCGATATCGATATACATTTTTTCATTAACAGATTCAACTGCTACATTTTTTATATTAAAGGTAATTTTAAAATGATCCTTAACTACAATTGAACGAAATGTCATTTGACCTGATATATTAACATCCTTTATTTCATCAGGATTTATATCTTTAGGGTTGTTGAAAAAAATACAAATTTCTCCTTGCATATTACAGATGGTCTTATCTTTTCTTTCTAAAGCTTCATCCATAAGGTTTTTATTTTTTGATACCTTTTCTTGTTTCATTGCTTTTTCTAGTTTTGAATATATTGCCAGAAGGAGAGGAGAAACTTTTGTTAGAGATACCTTAATTGATGTTCTTCCAGGTATACTAAAAGCCCTTCCACTGAAGTAAATTGAAGAACTCATCATATCCACCATAATTGTTTTTATCCAATAGTTGTTATATTTATCTTTGTTCAATTTTACATCCTTGACATATTTCTCAGCATCTTTAACAAATGAAGAGATTGATTGAAACTTGTCTTTTGTGTCTTGAAACATTGTATTTATTAAGTGAAAAAGTTGGAGGATAAAATGGTTTTAAGCACAGATTCACCTGTAAAATAAACGAAATTTTCATCAAGAAAATTTTAGTTTAAGCACAGATTCACCTGTAAAATAAACAAAATTTTCATCAAGAAAATTTTATTTTAAGCACAGATTCACCTGTAAAATAAACGAAATTTTCACCAAGAAAATTTTAGTTTAAGCACAGATTCACCTGTAAAATAAACGAAATTTTCATCAAGAAAATTTTAGTTTAAGCACAGATTCACCTGTAAAATAAACGAAATTTTCATCAAGAAAATTTTAGTTTAAGCAAAGTTTTATTATATAAATATGGTGAATACAACATACTGCGATGTTTGCAATCACGAATATAAACATTATAGAAAACACCTCCGAACCAACAAACACACATTTAATCTATTTCACAAAATATCCCCTCTTGAGTTGGAAAGAAAACATTGTGATACCTGCTCAAAGGATGTTTTGAAGAGTAGTTATAATAGACATCTTCAATCACAAAAACACAAGAAAAATGAGTTTAAAGTAAAGGGAGACTATTATATTGAAAACACTGATGGGGCATTTAAAGGGCATATAAAAATAAGGATTTTTCAATTTGGAGAACCCGGTCCATCATCAATAGTTGAATCAATTGAAATAGTGAAACCTGATGTTGAAAAATTTATTAAAAAAACATTAAAAGAAATGAAAACTTTAAAGTTTTATATGGGAGTGAAAATGAATATGAAAAGACAAGATGAAGAACAAACTCCTTATACGAGGACAGATCTTCATTTTATAACATCATTTCAAGATTTTTTGAATAGTGGGGTTTATGAAGAACTATCAAGACAAGAGGAGGATGTTGATAATACAGTGGTAGGAAGTGGATTCAATATTAAAAAAATCATCTTTTTAGATATACACATTCTAAAATCAAACCCTCTTAAAGCTTCTTCTTATATTGAATTACCAAAAGAAATAAAACGAAAGAAGGCAGTTGTTAATATTAAGAATAATGATAATAAATGTTTTCTCTGGTCTGTTCTTGCTCACTTACATCCACCAAAATGTAATTCAGAAAGAGCAAAACAATATATGAAATATGAGAATACCTTGGACATTAAAGATTTTAATTTCCCAATGCCACTAACAGATATTCCTAAATTTGAGAAAAAGAATAATCTTTCTATTAATGTAAATGGATTAACGGATACAAACAAAGTTCAAATATTAAAAATTTCAAACAACTATAAAAATGAAGAAACACACATTGATCTTTTATATTTTAGTGTTGGAAAGAATTCACATTACACATACATCAATAATTTATCAAGATTAATCTCTTCTCAGGTATTCAGAACAGCAAACAAAATATATCCTTGTAAGCGATGTCTTAATTCATTTCATACAAAAGAACGATTAGAACAACATTCAAAATATTGTAGTAATCATAAATCAGCTGTAATTACAATGCCTAAACCTGGTGAAAAGATTTCTTTTGAAGATTATAATAAATCTATCATGCACCCATTTGTGATATACGCTGATTTTGAATGTATCCTTAAAAGATAAATACTGCTTCTCCTAATCCAAAAGAACCATATACAAATAAATATCAAAAACATATTCCTTGTGGTTTCTGTTATTATATCAAATCATCTGTTGGAGAAAAGTATAATAAACTTGAACAGTATAGTGGAAAAAATGCTTCACAAGAGTTTGTAAAACGATTAGAAAAGGATTGTATAAGACTAACTAAATTAATGAAAGAAACAAATGAACCGATGAAATTAACCATAGAAGAAAAATTAGAATTTAGAAAGAACAATATCTGTCATATTTGTGAGGAGGAAATTGAGGAGTCTAAAGTTAGGGATCATTGTCATCTTACTGGTAAATATAGAGGTCCCGCTCATTCCTGTTGTAATCTTAATTATAAATTACCTTCTTTTATTCCAGTCTTTCTTCACAACAGCGCCAACTATGATACACATCTATTTATAAATGAACTTTCAAAAACACCAGGGAATATTTCTGCCATAACAAACACAAGTCAAAAGTATATTTCATTTACAAAAATGATATTCACAAAACCTATAACTCGTATAAGGTTTCTTGATTCTTACAAGTTTATGGGAACGCCACTAGCCAACCTCGCATCAAATCTAAGCTCCACGGGCTCTTTTCCAAATCTTAATTCATTCTTTCCAAAAGAGGAAATTCTAACTAAAGAGGAAATTCAGATTAAAGAGAGAATTCAAAGTAAAGAGGAAATTCTAATTAATGAGGAAATGAATGAAGAAATTCTTACTGAAGATGAAATTCTAATTATACAGAAAATTCGAACAAAGAATGAAATTCTAACTAAAGAGGAAATTCTGATTATAGATGAAATTCTGATTAAAGAGGGAATTCTAACTCGAGAGGAAATTGAAACAAAGAATGAAATTCAAAGTAAAGAGAAAATTCTTACAAGTAAGGGAATTTATCCTAATGGTTATATGGATTCATTTATGAGATTTAAAGAAACACAACTTCCTTCAAAAGAAAGTTTCTATAATAACCTTTATGAAGAAGAGATAAGTGATAAGGAATATAAACACGCACAAGAAATTTGGAAAATATTTAAGATAAAGAACCTTGGAGAATATCATGATTTGTATCTAAAAACAGATGTTTTATTGTTAGCTGATGTGTTTGAAGCTTTTAGATCACTCTGTCATAATAAAAATTGTTATGGATTAGATCCTGCCCACTATTTCACAGCTCCTGGTTTAGCTTGGAGTGCAATGTTGAAAATGACAAAACAAGATATAGATTTAGTCAGTGATGTAGATATGCTTTTGATGATTGAGAAGTCTAAGAGAGGTTGAATATCACAAGTATGTTCAAAAAGATATGCTAAAGCAAATAATAAATATCTTCCAAATTATGAGAGTGAAAAAGATAGTAATTATTTGTTGTACTTTGATGCTAATAATTTGTATGGATGGGCAATGTCTCAATCCCTGCCTTATGGTAAATTAGAGTGGGTGGAAGAAAAGGATTATGAAAAGGCTTTGATGAATATTGTTATTTCTTGTCAAGAGAAATTGAATGACAAAGAAGAAGGTTATTATTTTGAAGTTGATTTGAAGTACCCGAGTGATCTTCATAATAAGCATAAAGACCTTCCTTTTGCATGTGAGAAAGAAACCCCAAAGAAAGAATGGTTCAGTGATTATCATAAAAGTTTTAATATTAAAGGCAAATCAACAGAAAAGTTATTAACAACATTCTATGATAAAGAGGGATATGTTTTGCATCAAAGGAACTTGAGACAATATTTATCTGCTGGGTTGAGAGTAGCTAAAATTCATAGAGTTTTAAAATTTAAACAAAGTCCTTGGATGAAAAAGTATATTAAATTCAATACAGATATGAGAACAAATACAAAAGTAAAATTTGAAGGGGAATTCTATAAATTGATGAATAAAGCTGTCTTTGGAAAGACAATGGAGAATGTTAGAAACAGGCAAAACATTAGATTTGCAACATCTTGGAAAGAAGCTTCTAGATTGATAAATAAACCAAGTTTTGAGAGAGAAGAGGTTTTTTCAGAGAACTTTTCTGCTATTCATATGAAAAAGGAAAGTATTGTCATGGATAAACCAATTTATATTGGAACAGCAGTTCTTGATTTATCAAAGATATTGATGTATGATTATTTGTATAATGATTTAAAGAAAGAGTATGGTGAAAATGCTTCATTGTTGTATATGGACACTGATAGTTTTATTCTAGATATAAAAACTGACGATGTTTATAAGGATATGAAGAAAAACATTGGAGTATATGATACAAGTAATTTTAGTAAGAAGAGTGAGTTATTTTCAAAAAAGAATGAAAAGGTTATTGGCAAGTTTAAGGATGAGTTGGGTGGAAAAGTAATGAGTGAGTTTATTGGATTGAGAGCAAAGGCATATGCTTTTAAGTATGGTGATCAGATTGATAAAAGGTTAAAGGGAATAAAGAAATATGTAATAAAGAAATCAATAACTTTTAGAAATTATTATAATTGTTTGATGAATAAGAAAGAAGAATATAGGAAAATGAATACAATAAGAAGTTATAAACATAAGATATATAGTGAAGAAGTAAATAAAAAGGCATTAGGAGCCTTTGATGATAAGAGATTTATTTTAGATAATGGAATAGATTGTGTTCCATATGGATACTGTATGATAGAGTGTATAAAATAGATTGTGTTCCATATGGGTATTGTATGATAGAGTGAATAGAATAGATTGTGTTCCATATGGACACAAGTTTTAACGATGGGAAGATGGATTAGGGTTTTTAAGGGCTACCGCCGCGTTTTTCACAATATATAAATGGTCGAACCAAGTATTAGTCAAACTAAAGAGTGGAGAAAATCTCAGTCTTGGTATATAAATGGAAAACATAATGAATGTGAAAAATATCAAATAAGTCTTATTGAAAAAATATCTAAAACAAAGGTAAATAAAACAAATATGCGAATCAATTTAAAAACCAATAAGTTAGAGGATGTAAAGAAAATAATAAATATGTTTGAATGGACTGAAAAATTTGATGGTTATCAATTGAACAATGGAAAAATAATTTACTACAATATCAAAATGATATGCAACTCAGGAGGTGGTCAGATGAGATCATTAAGAGAAGTTTATCATTTCGTAATGGCACAAAAGGGGTATCTTAAAAAATATAAAGATTCAAATGTTTTGTTTTTCAATATTTTAGATGGGGATTATTGTGCAAAGAAAATTAAACTATTGAAGGAATTTGAGAATGAACAAATGTTTATAGGTTCAATGAGTGAGCTAAACAATATGCATTGGTTATTTGATAAAGAGTGCCCCGAGGCTTAGACGTTTCAGATATTTCTTTAGAATCACCTTTAACAAATCTTTATCTTGTTGTATGGGTTATTTGATAAAGAGTGTCCCGGGGCTTAGACGTTTCAGATATTTCTTTAGAATCACCTTTAACAAATCTTTATCTTGTTGTATGGGTTATTTGAAGAGAGAGTGCCCCGAGGCTTCGACGTTTCAGATATTTCTTTAGAATCACCTTTAACAAATCTTTATCTTGTTGTATGGGCTATTTGAATAGAGAGCCCCTAGGTTAAAAGGGGAAATAAAAAAAAATGACCGTTTTTACAGCCATTTTTCCCTGCTGTGCAGGGGTTTGGCTTTTTCTTGAGGCAATGTTTTATGGCCGGATGCCCTTCCTGACACCAACCCTGGTCGCCTCTTACGACACACAGGGATATGGTACACCTATTCTAACCGGGGCATACACCGGGACCAGTACACTGGCACTCATTTCGCCGACCTCGGAAGGATGGCAGGCTGAGTCAACCCCCTGGTGTTAATTCAGCAGCCAACGGGATTTGAACTCAGGACCCTGGGATCCCAAGCCGCCACCCTAACCACTAAGCCAACACCAGGCTCCAGGTTAAAAGGGGAGACAAATAAATATACCTTGGGCTAAAAAGGGGATTTATTTTTTAGGGGAAAAAAAAGAAAAATTTCATGGCTGAAAATCCCCCATTCATTTACATGGGGAAAAGTGAGCCAGAACCAGTATTCTTTCCCTACATATATATATATATATATATATATATATATATATATATATATATATATATATATATATATATATATGTATATGTATATGTATATGTATATGTATATGTATATATATATATATATATATATATATATATATATATATATATATATATATATATATATATGTGAGGTGTGTTCAAAAAGTATCCAACCTTAATTTTTCGTGCATAAACAAATGAAGCTAGGGAGGCATGGTTTGGTGCACGTGTGCAGGCGATCCTAATTTGTATGCGTGAATATTTTCCCGCCTGCAGAAGTTGTCAGTCGTCAACAGACCGCCGATGAGTGAGGAAGTGTTCATGAGCGCCGTCGGATTTTCGTTTTTGACAAAATGGCGGAAAAAGTTGAACAACGCTACTGCATCAAATTTTGGTAAAGCTTGGCGATTCCCAAGTGGAAACGATCCGCAAGATTCAACAGGCCTTCGGAAACGAAGCAATGGGCACCACACAGATAAAAGAGTGGTACAACCGCTTCAAACATGGTCGCACATCAGTGGAAAGTGAAGCACGTTCTGGTAGGCTCTCAACATCCCGAAATGAGATCGTCATTGACCAAGTGAGGACCCTGCTGATGCAGGATCGTCGAATCACGATCAGAGAACTTGCAGACGAGGCGGGCGTCAGCATTGGATCCGTTCATTCCATTGTGACTGAGGATTTGGGCTAACGGAGAATCTCAGCGAAGTTCGTGCCAAAGCTGCTGACGATCGAGCAGAAGCAACTCCGTTTGGAGATCGCACAGGACATGCTGGAGACTGTGAACAGCAATCCCAACTTCTTCAACACAGTGATGACTGGCGATGAGACCTGGGTTTATGGGTACGACCCAGCAACCAAGTTCCAGTCATCACAATGGAAGCATCCAACATCCCCGAGGCCAAAAAAAGCAAGGAAGGTCCGCAGCAATGTTAAAGTCATGCTGACCGTCTTCTTTGACTCCAGTGGCGTGGTTCATCACAAGTAAGCACCACACGGCACAACCATCACCAAAGAGTACTACCAAGAGGTACTGTGTCGCCTTCGTGACGCTGTGCGACGCAAACGGCCGGACCTGTGGGCAGCGGTCAATTGGCAGCTCCATCACGATAACGTACCCACCCATTCTTCACATTTGATAGAGTTTCCTGGCCAAACACAACACACCTGTGCTTCGTCAGGCTCCCTACTCTCTCGACATGGCTCCGTGTGACTTCTGCCATTTCCCCAAGCTGAAAATGCCCCTGAAAGGGACCAGATTTCAGTCCAGAGAAGACACCAAGCAGAATGCAACGGACCAGCTGTGCGTCATCCCAAAAGAGGCATTCCAGCGCTGCTTCCGACAGTGGCAGAACTGTTGTGAGAAGTGTGTGGCAGCCCAAGGGGACTACTTTGAAGGAGATGAGTGTAAGTTTGTTGTATCTGGATACGAGTATTTTTTATGAACAAAGGTCAGATACTTTTTGAACACACCTCGTATATATACATATATTTTCATGTATATATATATATATATATATATATATATATATATATATATATATATATATACATATATATATATATATACATACATATACATATATATATATATATATATATATATATATATATATATATATATATATATATATATATATATATATATATATATATATATATATATATATATACAGGGTGTCCCAAAAAAATATACAACTTTTCATCTGCAAAGAGGATGGTCATAACATATATTTTTAAAAAAGATATATGGCTGGATAGAAAGCTGAAAGGTTGAAGTTTATTGTACCAATGTCAAAATTGCCACCAAAATTTAAATTTTGGTATAGAATCCTCGTTTTCTTTAAGAGCACATGTTCGACGTCGGCTCCACGTTGTCCGATCACTGACTGCAAACGTGTTGTCATGTTCTCCATCACTTTGGGAAACGTTTCCTGAGGAATGTTCTGGATTTCTCGGTGGATGTTTTCCTTCAGCTGATTAAGTCTGAGGCCGAGGGTTTCAATAGATCCTGTCCTTGAGATACCCCCACAAGAAGAAGTCTGGAGGAGTCAGGTCAGGGGAATACGGTGGCCACTCAATGTCTTCGTAGAGGGAGATAAAGCGGTCCTCAAAATGTTGGTTGAGAAAACGCCTTGTTTCCCTGGCTGTATGGGGCGGTGCCCCATCCTGCTGGAACCACTGGGTTCTCATCTGGATCAGGTTGTTTCTCCTACGGACCTGAGTATGCAGCTCAGGCAGATAGAATTCCCGAATCATTTCGCGATAGTTCCTCTGGTTTACTGTGCAAGTGCGTCCCTGGTCATCTTCAAAGAAGTATGGACCAATTATCCCATACCAACCAACCTCCACCCCCATGGTGACTTTGAGAACAGATCGAGGCACCAGTTCAGTTGATGCATTACCGGGATTTTCAGTTCCCGAGTACCGAAAGTTTTGCTTGTTTACCTCCCTGGACAAGTGAGCGTGGCATTCGTCCGTCATGTGAAGTTTTTTGAGGAAGTCTGCATCTTCCTCCAACTTTCCTGAGAACCAATTTGCAAAGTCTCGTCGTTTGCGCTTCTGTTGATCAGTAAGCACCGTTTCCGTTTGAATTTAGTATGTAAAGGCATGAATGTCTTGGCGAAGGATCCTCTGAACGGTGCTCTTATGAATGTTTGTCTCGGCAGAAAGTCGTCGAATCGATTTTTTTGGACTCTGAACGACCGCATGTCTCACCATTTCCACATTTTCTTCAC
>NW_028222196.1:35000-47500 GCF_056783735.1 Eptatretus burgeri
CAGGAAAAGGGTTCTGCCAAGATGGTTCTAAATATGGGGCCTACCTTGGAGACTCACAAATTTTGAAAAATCAGTAAATGAGTTATCCTTAAGAGACTTTGTAAGTTGGTTTTACTTTGAATACTTGAAATGTGGGTTCTGGATTGATAACTCACAATGTGATACATATCTTGGAAACTCAACGGGAATGTGGTTATACCTTGAAGACTTGGAAAGTTGGGTTTATGTTGGACACTTGAAACTTTTTTGGGGGCTTTTATTTATTTATTTATTTATTTATTATTATTATTATTTTATTTATTTATATTTTGGAGACTTTTGGAGTTGCTATCACTCTTTGGGATCTAAACCTATCGATGTAGTTCTTTGTCGGATGGTGCTTGATGGGAGCAAGATCAAGAAAGTTCTGGGAAGAAAGTGCAGGCTTACTCCCCTTTCTACGTCATCAAACCTGAAAGCCTTAAAAGACAGAATTGGAAGAAGAGAAAAAAAAAAAAAAAACGTAAAAATATATATATATAGGTGGAAATCTCATTTTGAAAAAGACATTGTGTTGGGTGAGGATTGAGTTGGGGTTGAGATTTTGAATGTGAGGGTTGGGGTTGAGATTTTGAATGTGAGGGTTGGGACACACACACACATACACATCAACAAACAAAAGTTAAGCCTTGACTATTCAGTTGAGGATTCTGTGTTTGGGGTTCACAGATCTAAGAACGTCCCCCTTGACACACATTATATACTGTTATACACCTCGGACTTGGCCCTCGAGTGTCCACAACGGTGTATAGTAGGAGGGAGTGAAGCGCCAACCTATTGCTCCCATTGCACACACACACACACAAACAAAAGTTAAGCCTTGACTATTCAGTTGAGGATTCTGTGTTTAGGGTTCACAGATCTAAGAACGTCCCCTTGACACACATTATATACTGTTATACACCTCGGACTTGGCCCTCGAGTGTCCACAAAGGTGTATTATCTGCTTAGTTTTGTCTTTTGTAATTCCTGTGAATAAAATGAACCTAAAATCTCTTCCCCTTCCAAATCATATATTTTATAAGTCCAAGGAACTGTATCTATTACATCAACAATTTTAAAAAGTTCTTTCGTCCATCGTTCAGTAAAACCCTTTTCAAAATGAGATTTCCACCTATATATTCTTACGATATCACCAACTTTGAACTTCGGTTTTCTGACATTAATCTTTTTTTCATATTTTAATTTTGTAAATGTTTCTGATGGCTTCATATTCGTTGACGTGTGAATCGTGTCATTATACTTATCCACAATATCCTGAATAAAAGATGACCATTGCTGTGAACCGAGTTGTGTGAATTTTTTATATAGTCTCTCTTTAAGGTACGATTAAAACGTTCAACAACAACTGCCTTCCCTTCATTAAAGGTACTGTATAATGTAATACTGTTATTTTTTAGAAAATTCATAAATGTCTTGTTATAAAACTCTCTACCCTCATCAGTCCACAATTTTTTAGGTTTTCTCTTACTTTTATTAAATATCTGTTGAAAAGCTAACATAAGAGTATTACCTGTTTTGTTTTTTAAAGGGACAACCCACGCATATCTACTCCTCAAATCAATAACGGTTAAAGCATACTTGTACCCCTTATCATTATTGAGTTCAATCAAATCAGCAGACCAGATATAATCAACTTCCTTGGAATAAACTTTCCTTCTCTGAAACTTTGTGAATATTGGTTTATGTAATTCATCAGCTAATTGCTCTTCAGTCTTAATGGCATCATTAGAGCCTATAAGTTTTTTGAATTTCCAAGTCCAAGTTTCAATTTAGCACTAATCATCTTCTTCACGATGAACCTATCAACTTTTTCTCTCAAGGTTGGATTTTGTATCAGAGACAAATTATATAACATTTCTCTATCGGCTTCATGCTTTTCTTCCAACGTTGTGGTATTCCCATAATCAATATCGTGTCTCATGCACACTTCATCAACTCTATTGATTGGTTTACTCCAGGATTTAGGATTGTCTGCCTCATCTAATCTTTTATCCAAGTTTGTGCCTGGACCACAGAAAGAATACCCTGGAAGATGTAATCATCCTGGTATTCCAGTAGTTGTAAATTTACTTCCTGATAAAAACTTTTGTATATCTCCTCCGAGTTTGTGTTTGGAGATAAATTGATTTTTTTTGAACCACACACCGAACATATACCTTTTTGTATAACCCTGTTATTTTTACTTTTAATATATGAAATATTTTTAGTATTAGTTTTCTTTTTACATTTGAGACAATAACTCATTTATTTATGAGAAAAATTTCTGCAGAGTGCAAAAACCTTTTTAGTTTCCAACATGCACATTTGAATCTTAATTTTTAAAACATAAAGAATCCTTAGAAATGCCTTCACTCTCTCCTCCATTTATATAAGAAAAACTTTGAATTAAAATTGATGACTTCTCGATGTCGATAGTCTTGATGAGAGGATTGCAAATAGACTTTTTAATTCATTGTATTCCTGCCTGGTGAGATAAGTTAATTTCTTTAATACCTCTATTCTTTTTGAATCTCACTGGTTTCCATATTTTGATATGTATTCATTCTCTCTCTTTCCTCCCTCTCTCTCTTCTCTCTTTCCTCCTTCTCTCTCTCCTCCTCCTCCTTTTCCTCCTCTTCCCTCTCTTCTTCAACTCCTTCCTCATCCCTTACTATACTTGAATCGTTTACACCCCATAGAATATTATACATATATTCATCAGGATTTCTTGTTATTCCTGTATCCAAAATAATTTTTTACAACAGGATACCAATAAAATTTCTTTTGAATTTCTAAAAGAGCCTTACCTTTTCTTAACCTTATAATTTTTTCATTATTTAACATTCTAATTAAATCTAAAGTTGTTGGTTTATCAACATCAGCATAATGCCAATCTTTTATTGAAAATACCTCATTCTTATGTTGTAGAACATATTTATTAAAATACCGAATACCCTTTTCTTGAAGGTATGCTTGAACACAGAAATGATAATTTTCTTGAAGCCTTCTTGCTGTCATTTATGTATTAGAAATATATGTTAGAATAATATTATGGCACGAAACACCTCCCCATCTTCCCATAGTTAAATCATTTTGTATTTCCTTACTTATTATATATAATCCTGTTTTTTCTGTTTTCATGAGATAAACAAGGGCAAAACCATTATTATATTTACCCTTATTAAATTCTTTTATTTGTTGTTTACTAATCGTGGCTCCACAAAACTCATTCTCGATACCAAGTGGATAATATTCTTCCTTACGAGACTGATTTAATTGTTCCAGGTCTTCGAGGTTAATTTTAAATGACCAATTATACCCTAAATCATTCATATCATACCCCCATTGTTCTATTCTCATACAAACGATACGCCCTTCTTTATAAAAATTTATTTTAATTCGAACTGTGAATTCTGTATGACCTGGAGATAATATCAACACTTCTGTATCTTTAGAATACACAGCCGTTTTATTTAAGTATATATATTGTGATAAATCGCTTAATCTCACCAAGTCATTCGCGTCAGTCGGGCTTGGATAATTTTTTAATTTATAAGCATTTTTCATGTTAATATTTTTGTTTATATTATATTTATATCGTTCAGCCTGTGCCTTTGTGTAATAATTTGATAAATCAATATCCAGTTCTTGAGATACACCAAAGATAGAACCATCTTTACCAACATAAGTCATTTATATTAGATTAAAAATAATATCATAAAATTTTTTATTTTTGTTGAGTTGAAATAACACATATAGACATAATTGACCACAACACTTGGAATTTAATTCTTGGACTTGAAATGTTTGATAAACACCATTCTGTAAGAATTTTATGACTTCAACAGGTGGTGGAAGACCAAAACTATCAAAATAATATTTGTCTTGACTATTAAAAATACAAACCCAATGAGAACCGTTCCCATCATTATCTTCTAAGTTCATAATAATATTCTTTGTATGTTTCGACACATTTGTTAATTCATCTCTCATACAAATAACCACATTATGAATTTTTAATTTCTTACAATATTTGGCAAGTTGTAAATTTGATGTTGTATTCTTTCCAAATTCTTTCAACCACTCATCAATGCTCATTTATTTATTAGAAAGATATAATCCATTACCTCTTTTCGTTAATTTTACACCTGCTTGTGCTATAGAAGAAAGCATATCTCCAACTAACAATCTCGCTTTATCAGGCAGACCTTCAAGTTTTTCAGCAAAATCTACAATTACACCACTTCCACTAATTTGTTTCTCCAACTCTTTGTTATGTCTTTCCAATTCTTTTTGAGCCTGGAGTTGAGCCTTCCTTTCGTTGGCAGTTTTGACCGCTGTTGAAATACCACCCGTCAATGCTCCAACCGCACTTAAACCAGCAAATAAAGGAATTAGAAATGGGAGAAATCCTCCACTCGTCTCTCTTATTGAATATTTTTTCAACATTGGTTTTGTCATTTTAATTTTAAGTGAGCCAGTGTCATTCAAGATTTTAACCTGTTCTCTTGTGAGCAAAACATCAATTCTTACTGCTCCTTTTCTCTGAATTGTATTAACGTTAATCGTACAAGGCTTTTGATTTTGAACACAAGATGATAGTTTATGAAGATTGATTTGATTAACATATACCCCAGTTGGTACTTTGCCACTCATTTATTTAACAAAAAATTATGTGAGACTAATCATCACACCATTATCTGTATTAATCTGCAATTCTGTTTCTTCCAAAAGCAAACAATATGTATCAACTTCTTCACTCTCTCCTCTTTCAATGTATAGGGAAGTATCCACTCGATTAGACTTTATAGTTTCTTTTTGAGCGCTCAGGTCAAACGTATAGATTGTATACAAACTTTTAAATGCTGTCATATCCAAAATAGGTTCTTTATTTCCATTACTTTCACACACCTTTTGGTAAGACTTGTATGCTTCAGCAAAATCATTTTTTTCCCAATTAATTTCCAATCTATCTCGTGGATAAAATGTTCCATCTAGAGAAACGCGAAGTTGTTTCACCTTAGCATTATCACTCAATGCATTATTCTTATCAGTCGCAGTATCACCATCTGGCTTTTTAAAAATCATCCACAGATATCGTGGCTTTCCTTCCAGAACACCCAAATTCCACGTGTAAGTAGTTTGATTGAGTTTAACGTGTTGACATCTTCTTTTGAGGTATGATACACTGAGTGGTTTTTTTGAGTTAAGTCTTCGATTCAACATCTCTTCTGTTTTAAGATTAGGAGTATATTCACTGATATACCAACTCATCTCCTCAATTACAAATTTATTCTGATCACCAAAAGCATTACCAACACCAAAAAGCAATCTATTTTCATTATCATTCCTTTGTAGTTGAAATCTAATTTTAAGACCATACAGAACTTTATCATAATCACAAAATCCAAATATACCTTTAAGAGGAACTGCCACAGTAAAACTATTTTCTGCTTTTGTATCATCATTATACATTCCTTTCCTTTGAGTATACCCAGGGTCTGTGTTTGTTCCCGTTGACATATCAGGAATAAAACCTTCGACAGACCCCTTTCCCATTCTATCACTGAATGTATAGAGTGTAAATTTCATCATTTCAGATACAGCAGAGACATAATCAACCGCTTCAACTTCTTGTGTTCCAATATACAATCGCACACTATCAAACATTTTCCAGAAGAAATCATTTACAAGTGTAGCGTTTGTGTTATTCCCAGCCTTAGTGAATTTAAATTTACACAACAAGAAACTTTCGGAGAGATTCAAATAGGTTTGTTGATTATTTATTTCAAAACTTTTTGTACCATTTGTATTCCAGTCTGTTCCAGTTATTGCATTTACCTTGAAGTAATCTTCTTTTTAGTGGAGTTTGAGATAATAATAGTATCATCCAAATCATAGATACTATCAATTGCTTCCATACTTGTATTTATTTAGGAAAAAGATGTTAAAACTTTTGAAACCCTGATCCAAGTATTTGAATTATTTTCTGTCGTTCTTGGGGGGACAACTGAGTTTTACCTTTCTTAATTTCTTTTATTGCTTGTAATTTATGAGATTCTTTCTGAGCATCTTTTATACTCTTTACAGCACCTGCTACATTTCCCACAGCAGAAGCAGTTGAACCAATTAGGTCTTTATGTTTAAGAATAGTTGAACCAATACCCATGAGAGTATCAATTATCCCATCTCCTCTAAATTGATGTCCAACACCCCTTTGTCTCTTAGGTTTATAGTATCCTCTACCAAGATACATACCTTCACCCTTGTAGTACGGGGAAAGGAACATCCCATCCCCTGTAATTATTTTATATTTTCCCAACTCGTGCTTCCTCACAATAACCATCGTATTTATTTATTGAAAAACTTCACGTAGGTGAATTCTGATGGATATAACTTCTCCATTAAAAGAGATCACACGATTATCTTGGTCGGTTATCCTAAAATTTACTCTGTGTATGGTTTTTCCTGACACAGGTAGATAAACCAAATTTTTAGGCTCCATATTGAATTTATAACCAATTGGGGTTGAGTATGCGCTGAATGAAAATATTGTATTTGTTTTTAATCCATCATTATAAGCACCATCAATCAAATCACAGTGAATTAACACCGAATTTATTCCTGAGGATATTTGAATGACATTATCACTGTAAAACGTCCCATTAGTTTCAATCTTTTTTGAGGAGAAACCTAATAACTCTCTAAATGAATTATCAATTGTGAAATCAACCTTGTAGTTATTTTTAACTTTAATCGTTGATTTTGAAGTATGTTTTTGAATGTTTATAACAATATTTTTTGGTTCATCACCCTGTTCTTTCATAAGACGAGCAATTTCGGAAGATATTTGAGAAATCTCGTATGCTCCGGGTGAGACTGTTATCGTTTTGTATCCACTTCCCGGATTATAACTAAACTTGTCATTTTTCTCGGTTATATTAAATAAGGTATTATAAGTCTCCATGGACAATAAAGATGCCTCATATTCTTTTGTTGTGTCAAGTTGTAGTGGGTATGGGAATGAAGATGTGTGGTCGCTTGTTGTGAAATTAAAACTCAGGATTGTGCTTCTCATCTTATTTAATATGAGATAAAATGTCTTTATATTGAGATTTATTAATTATTTTCATGTTCATCAACTGGTCTAAAATGGCTGATGCTTCATTAAAACAATTGTTATTTCCAGCCTTCTTACTGCCGAACAACAATAACAGTCTATTAACTAATTGCGATGGGTCATTTGGAAGAAAACTAATACCTGAACCAAGGATACTTAAAGCCTGAATAATGTGTTTCTCCTTCTCATTCTTCCTACTTTTACCAGAAAGAATAACCTTATAATTTAGAGTGTTCAGCAAATCAATATATACTCTATCATCATTATTTTCCATATCCAATGGTTTATCAATATACTTTGATTCATCCCTCACAGTTGAACCTTGTCTTCCATCTTTTGTGAGAAGAAACATTAATCTCGGAGTTAGTTTAACAGGGGGTTGAGCAGAACTTAAGAACCTTAATTCATCATTAAATATCAATACCTTTTCTTGAACAAGAAGAAATATTGCTGGTTGTTCTGTTGGAATGAGTCCTGCTTTGGTTTTTGAATCCGCTGAATATTCATTGTTTTGAACAGCATTCACAATATAATCAGGGGGTTGATTAATCTCTTCCAGTTGTTGAAATAAACCTTCATCATCATATTCTAATTCTCCTAAATGCTCTAATTCTTCCTCCGTCATTTGACTGAAATCTTTTAACATTTGAAGCTTTCTAGGAGTATATTCTACTGTGGGAACTGTGGAAACATCTTTCATTTTTTCTTGGGAAGTTTTTAAAAGTGGTTTAAAAAATTTCTCTTGTTTTTTTTCAAATGCTTCTTCGCCCGTTAGTTTCTGTCTGCGTTTCTTCTTTATGTCTTCCTGTTGTTTTACAACTTTTGAAACCAACTCTTGATGTTCCTTAAATCTTCTTGCTCTTTCTTTTGTATCCATTTATTTATTGTAAAATATCATTTAATGAATTGTAAAGATCAACAGGGAAATTTTCCTTTTCTTCATCATTCAAGTAGATGTGTTCAAATAAATCCTTTTCTTTAAATATTTCATCAAATTCTTTATTAACATTAATGCGAGTTGTAATTTCTTCTTCACTAATCCTTGCATCTCTGCTTTTCATACGTTTGTGTTGAGTTTCTTCATCAACATCAAAACCGAATGATAAAATCTTCACTCCGCTCAGATATTTAATAATTTGTCTCGTTCCTTCTGGATTAGTTTCTAATATCCCAACACCACCAGATTTTAGTTTCTTTAACTCACTCTTACAATGTGAATATTTTGTTGTACCAAGAGAAACCTCCTCAAATATTTGTCCTTCATTCCTCAATCGCATATGTTCCTCCACTGAAATATAGTGATAATCTTCACCTTTTACTTCTCCAGGTCTTATTGCTCTAGTTGTTGTTGATACAATGCGTATCACGGGGTGTTTTTTAAGTAAATTTACAATATTCTCATTTGTACTACACAAGAACCTTGATTTATGAAAGTTTTTTCCAGAAGCAGATTTACCCACAAGATTTATAATAATAGTTGTCATTTATATATGTAATTGTTTATAAAACAAAAAATATATCCCTTAATATCTCATCTTGTTTCACAACAATATATTTATATTTTTCAGTCGTGTGCTTCATATAATCCTCAAATTTCTTTTTACTACATAATGTAGAACAATTATCTCTCCAAAAATTATTGATATCTATTGAATTTAACTTGAATAAAATAAAAGTATTAGCATTGTTTCTGATGGAACGACGAGGAAGTTGAAAGTACGATTGACTAAGATAAATACAATTACAAGAAGAATGTCTCCCTCTTGTGTAGTAGCTGTCCATTACCGTTTGGTTTCTCTCATTAACACAATCATCAAAGATAACGAGGTTCTTTTTTGATTTATCCAAATCTTGGGGAGACGGTATATCATCCGTATTATCACTAAGAATACAAGTTATAAGATTTGATTTCTTTTTACATCTCTGTGTATCACAAAATAGTTGAATTATATCTTCAATGTTATAATCATTTAGGTTTTTTTGACGTTTAAATAAACCTATTATATCTTCTTTTTGAAGACCAGCATTAAAACCTTGTGAGAGTAGTTGATACTCTGGTTGAAAACTCGACTTTGTGAAAATTATTAAATTATCATAATCTAAAAAGTTGGGAGTGAGGAGCATTTTTAAAAGTAAGCAGGTTTTTCCACATCCACTTGAACCAACTATGAGACATCTTAATGAATTTGGGAGATTTTTATGGTTGTTAAATTTTATCTTATTTTCCCAAATAGGTAAAAAATCATTCATTTATATATTTGAAAAACAGGTTATTTAATTTATTATTGGCTTTTTTAGAAACTCTATATTTTATCCTAAGTTCAGGTTTAATTTCAAGATAATCCATTATTTTATTTATACAATATCTTGTGTTGATATTTCCCTGAAAATTACATCCATGAATAATATACAACAACAATCCTTTGAACATTTCTCTTATACGTTCAGTTTCTTCCCTTGTAAGGAAAGGTGTGTTATCATCCTCATACTTTACATTCATTTCTCTAATCAATCTTGTAAAGTAATTCATTTTTGGTGTAAATCTAAAAGAATTATTTTCCTTTTTATATTTTTTATTATCATTAATTAGAAGATAATCACAGAATATACATTGTTTATAGGCTTTTGACTCTGTGTTTAATCCCTGTCTTTCACACGCAGGACAATTCTCAAATTTGTCATATGGAGAATCAGGAAAGTCTAGCATATTTATAAAGTAAAACTTTACTTAAACTGAAATTCATCTATACTTTCAGTTGTATATTACCATCGATATCAATATACTTTTTTCATTATCAGATTCAACGACAACATTTTTTATATTAAAGGTAATTTTAAAATTATCGTTAACTACTATTGAACGAAATGTCATTTCACCTGATATATTAACATCCTTTATTTCATCAAGATTTACATCTTTAAGGTTGTTGAAAAAAATACAAATTTCTCCTTGCATATTACAGATGGTCTTATCTTTTCTTTCTAAAGCTTCATCCATAAGGTTTTTGTTCTTTGATACTTTTTCTTGTTTCATTGCTTTTTCTAGTTTTGAATATATTACTAGAAGGAGAGGAGAAACTTTTGTTAGAGATACTTTAATTGATGTTCTACCAGGTATACTAAAAGCCCTTCCACTGAAGGAAATTGAAGAACTCATATTATTTACCATAATAGTTTTTATCCAATAGTTGTTATATTTATCTTTGTTCAATTTTACATCCTTGACATATTTCTCAGTATCTTTAACAGATGAAGAGATTGATTGAAACTTGTCTTTTGTGTCTTGAAACATTGTATTTATTAAGTGAAAAAGTTGGAGGATAAAATGTTTTTAAGCACAGATTCACCTATAAATTAAACGAAATTTTCATCAAGAAAATTTTAGTTTAAGCAAAGTTTTATTCTATAAATATGGTGAATACAACGTACTGCGATGTTTGTAATCACGAATATAAACATTATAGAAAACACCTCCGAACCAACAAACACACATTTAATCTATTTCATCAAATATCTCCTCTTGAGTTGGAAAGAAAACATTGTGATATCTGTTCAAAGGATGTTTTGAAGAGTAGTTATAATCAACATCTTCAATCACAAAAACACAAGAAAAATGAGTTTAAAGTAAAGGGAGACTATTATATTAAAAACACTGATGAGGCATTTAAAGGGCATATAAAAATAAGGATTTTTCAATTTGGAGAACCCAGTCCATCATCAATAGCTGAATCAATTGAAATAGTGAAACCCGATGTTGAAAAATTTATTAAAAAGACATTAAAAGAAATAAAAACTTTAAAGTTTTATATGGGAGTGAAAATGAATATGAAAAGACAAGATGAAGAACAAACTCCTTATATGAGAACAGATCTTCATTTTATAACATCATTTCAAGATTTTTTGAATAGTGGGGTTTATGAAGAACTATCAAGACAAGAGGAGGATGTTGATAATACAGTGGTAGGAAGTGGATTCAATATTAAAAAAATCATCTTTTTAGATATACACATTCTAAAATCAAACCCTCTTAAAGCTTCTTCTTATATTGAATTACCAAAAGAAATAAAACTAAAGAAGGCAGTTGTTAATATTAAGAACAATGATAATAAATGTTTTCTCTGGTCTGTTCTTGCTCACTTACATCCACCAAAATGTAATTCAGAAAGAGTAAAACAATATATGAAATATGAGAATACCTTGGACATTAAAGATTTTAAATTCCCAATGCCATTAACAGATATTCCTAAATTTGAGAAAAAGAATAATCTTTCTATTAATGTATATGGATTAACGGATACAAACAAAATTCAAATATTAAAAATTTCAAACAACTATAAAAATGAAGAAACACACATTGACCTTTTATATTTTAGTGTTGGAAAGAATTCACATTACACATACATCAATAATTTATCAAGATTAATCTCTTCTCAGGTATTCAGAACAGCAAACAAAATATATCCTTGTAAGCGATGTCTTAATTCATTTCATACAAAAGAACGATTAGAACAACATTCAAAATATTGTAGTAATCATAAATCAGCTGTAATTACAATGCCTAAACCTGGTGAAAAGATTTATTTTGAAGATTATAATAAATCTATCATGCACCCATTTGTGATATACGCTGATTTTGAATGTATCCTTAAAAAGATAAATACTGCTTCTCCTAATCCAAAAGAACCATATACAAATAAATATCAAAAACATATTCCTTGTGGTTTTTGTTATTATATCAAATCATCTGTTGGAGAAAAGTATAACAAACTTGAACATTATCGTGGAAAAAATGCTTCACAAGAGTTTGTAAAACGATTAGAAAAGGATTGTATAAGACTCACTAAATTAATGAAAGAAACAAATGAACCGATGAAATTAACCAAAGAAGAAAAATTAGAATTTAGAATGAACAATATCTGTCATATTTGTGAGGGGGAAATTAAGGAGTCTAAAGTTAGAGACCATTGTCATCTTACTGGTAAATATAGAGGTCCCGCTCATTCCTGTTGTAATCTTAATTATAAATTACCTTCTTTTATTCCAGTCTTTCTTCACAACAGCGCCAACTATGATACACATCTATTTATAAATGAACTTTCAAAAACACCAGGGAATATTTCTGCTATAACAAACACAAGTCAAAAGTATATTTCATTTTCAAAAATGATATTCACAAAACCTATAACTCGTATTAGGTTTTTAGATTCTTACAAGTTTATGGGAACACCACTAGCCTACCTCGCATCAAATCTAAGCTCCACGGACTCTTTTCCAAATCTTAATTCATTCTTTCCAAAAGAGGAAATTCTCACTCAAGAGGAAATTCAGATTAAAGAGAGAATTCAAAGTAAAGAGGAAA
>NW_028222197.1:0-57554 GCF_056783735.1 Eptatretus burgeri
TTTTTTCTGTTCTATCTTTATTTTGAATCAACCGCCATAACCACCAAACCACCACCAAAAACCCTCCACCACCCTCACCTCTCTCCTTCTACGGCCATTCCCGCATCACCTGTGAACCCTGAGCGTCGGGCTGTCTTGGGCTCGTTCAAGCGATACGCACCGAGTCGCGAGTGCAAATAGCGGCCTTTCCGAGGGAAAATTTGGATGAAGAATGCCACACGCCCACTTCTGATCCGTCCAATCAGCAAGCGCGGAGCGGCTTGGCCCCGCCTCCAGGTACGACCATGTGAAATCTAAATATGCAAATTCTAGGATCAGGGGAGGTTCACGCCCCTTTTCCTCCGTCCAATGGGCGAGCGTGGCTCCGCCCCCGAGCTCATCCTGATCCGGAAATTTGCATATGGGTTCCCCTGCCGGCCTATAAAGCGCCAAAGGCAGAGAGTTTTGGGGCAGAGTCAGTTTGGAAGAGTGGCAGAGTGTGGCAGAGTTATGGCAGTCAAGTCGGGTTGGAGAGCGGAGTGGAGTCGGGAGGCGAAGGCGTCAAGGTGGTTTCTGCAGTCGGCTGAGGAGAATTGTGGGAGGAGGCCAAGGAGCTCGGGTCCAAGGCAGGGAAGACGGCGGTCGGCGACGAGGTCGAGGTGGGATCGCTCGTCGCGGGACCCAAGCCAGCCAGCCATTCTCCTCCCCCAGAGCATCAACAATTTCCCCCTTTCCCCCGCGCTGAGATAGTGCAAAAAGGGGGCCCCGTTCCCACCCCACTCCAAGCGGTGCCAACGAAACCCGCGAAGGAGCACAAAGTCGGGGCACCGCCGGGCAGCCACATTTGCGGCTCGTCACGAGGACGCAAGTAGGACCCACCCGGTCTCGCGGACCTGACCGCTCCTTCAGGTCCCGCGCACACATTGGCCTACGGGCCCGTCTGCCCCCTTGCCTATGAGGGTGGCTTCTTTCCTTTGTTTTTGAGTAAATGTGTGTCGGCGCCATCTGTGAAGTAAAACTGTATAAGTGTTGCCGTGTGTTCGCTTATTCAGTCGTAGCTCTGCATTGTTGTTTTTGTTTTAAATCGATATATGTGCATTCTGACTGTTTGACTGTATATGTGTGTTTTTCCTGGGCTGGGTAATAAATGTGTATTATGTTGAATTGTTCCCCGTTTCGCTGCGTCGTTTCCTTCGTTTGAATCTCCATCTTGCTTCACGTAAAGGGTTCGTAGTGGGCTTAATACGCCCGATAATTAATCGGAACCGTCGAGGCCGACGATAACACCGCTCGGTTATCCCGATAGCACGGAACGGACCGCTTAAGCGGTTCGTGTCTGGAGTCGACCTGCGGCGAGGTACGATCGTACGGTTTACCATCCGCGTGGGTACTTAGGTAGGTCGAGTTTGGCGAACAACCCTATCGTACGCGGGTGGCCGATTGGCACGATCGTGGTAAGGTCGAAAGGCCCACCCGTGACTGGCTCCGGGCGATAGTTCCCAGAGGGTCACGACAGAATTGTCCGTTCTGGTGGGCGAGGCGGCCGCCATTCGAGTCGAGCGGCCGATCGCACGCCGGCGGTCGCGAATTCGCAACAATATATATCATATAAAACTCTTTCTAACCACTGACTCACTCACTCACTGAGTGATATTAAAGATCAGTATCTTCCGGGTGAGATAGAAAGCTGAAATTTTGCGTGCTGATGGACATCGAAGCCGGTACACAAAAAATGAAAATATAAATAAATGTGGGGGAAAAAATTAAAATAAGTAAATTAATAAATGCAGGTGAGCAACACAAAACAATGGAGAAGAACGGTAAGTTTGTGTGCCGACGGACTTCGAAGCCATCAACAACATCGACGGACATCAACTGGAAAAAAAATCACAGAACCTTCGGAAAGCATCTGAAAATGAAAATATAAATAAATGAAAATAAATTAATGAAAATAAATTAATGAAAAATCAAATGCAAGTGAGCGACCCGATACAATGTGGAAGCACGGTTAGTATGTTTACACAATGTGTGAGCACACCCCGGTGGTATATACATATATTCGTTATATTTTAATTTTCTCCCACACTCAAAACACGACACAAGACTTCCTCCCAGAGCGCTTTGCACATTTATCTCTGTCCCTCGTTCCACTTATCTTCATGACGAGTATGACTTACCAATCCGAGTCTGACTCATCCTTGTATAAACAACACAATCATTGGCTGAATCTTCCCAGAATGCCTCTTGTCCAGCTCATAACTCCTTCATTGCTTTGTCCTTCCCTCCTAAACCCACCCACACAAACACTGTGACTGTGATCATCAATTCCCCTCCAACCTTGGCCTTCCCTTTGCTCTGCATTCATACGTCAGCTCCTCTCCCACAGACGACCTCCCAGATGTCTTCGAGATCTCCAGCTCTGGAGGATCTAGAGATTGGAACAAAAGAAAAGAAGAAGAAGGTTTCTGCATTCATAACACTGAACAGTTCAAGCTGCATTGAATTGAATGAGTCATGGTGTCACACATCACACTTACACTCAACTTGCAAAGCAAAGTTTGTCTGCAGCGTGCCGGTCAGGTGACTCGCAATACACGACACGTGACGTCCATCATCCCGACGATTAACCAGGATTCTGACAGTGTTTCTGACATTGCCCTTCATATCGAGGAGATGGGTCGTCCCATCTGGAGATACAGCAAGTAAGTGGAAACCAAAATAAGGAAATGAGACATTATGGCAACCATCAGAAACTAACGACATCCAAGATCAACCAACAGGGAAATGAATAGCTCACAAAGAAGCTGCCCGTCTTTTAGCCAATGGATCGTTGCAGGTGGATGGCCTAGATTGCTCGTGCACAAAAATTTGATCGATTCGTTTTCCCCGATTGGCTTCTCAGGGCCACTCACGACTGGCTGACTTGGAGGGACTATGCAAGTGTTCGAGGATGAAAGAGTTTGGAGCAGATGTTGAACATAGGAAAGGTTGGTGGGGAAAAAAAGAGCAAGGCAAATAACAAGGTAAGAGTTTTCCAAACGGTAACCATGTGTTCAGCGATTCAAACACAAAAACATTTTGATGCAATGATGGAGCAACAGAGCTTGCCATTTTGTAATAGCATCACAACAATAGCAAGCAATTAAGTGCATTCGTAAACGAGGCAACGACGTGCTGATTGTCATCCCTCAAGGACCTGCACGTCAGCACTCGAGGCCTCCTGTATCAGAAACATACAGTACAGGACTCAGTCACCAATAAAACAACAAAAAGAGCAATCAGAGATAGCAGACCCTTTCCAAGATCTTGTTTGGTGTGGTGCTTGTGTATGTTGTATGGTGTTTGTGTGCTGGTGTGTTACGTCATAAATAAGAGACATCACTGGAATTGCAACTTTATAACTGCTGGCAGTGATGATCGGTTACCAAGACATCCCGTTTCGATCCAACCCCGCTTTGATCAGACGACCCTGAGTAATCAGAAGGAACGGTGAACAAGAAAAAAGCAAAGATGAAGTCATCAGGAGGAACGTGGATAGGATTCGGGATTCTGCTGATACTTCTCCACCTTCAAACCAATCCAGGTGCAGCCAACTGAACTTCATTCAAAAAGAAAAAAATCAAAAAGCACCCAGATCAACAAAATTTTTACATTTTTTTATAAGGAACAGAATGTGTCGGATTATAATTCAAACAGAATTCGGAGCGTAATTGTTATTCTTGAGAAAAATGCCAGGGGCATCGGAAAGGTCCAGGAGCATGGGATGTGCCATGTGAGTCATTCCACCTCATATCACCGGAGGCCTCCCAGTTGACCCCCCTCAGATTTACTTTAAACGTTCATAAAATAGTTCCCAGTTGTCAAAATGAAGCTGCGTAAAATTTTAGGTCCATAGATTCGGTCAACTCCGAGATATTGAGGGTTGAAAATGTGGTTGTGGGCCTATTTTTATGGTCGTTGCGAGCATCACAAAATCAACGGCTACTTATAAACTCCCACAACTTTTAAAATATTTAAGCTAGAGCCTTGAAATTTTCAGAGATTATTCTTCTATAACTGCTCTGTAAGAAACAAACATAAAACGGAGTATACCTCTATCAATTTTTATGATCTGAATATTTTGAAATCCAGAAAAAAAATGTTGGTTTTGTATGAAGACCCAACTTTGAGACCCCATATATATTTTATTGACCAATCCCAGAAGCCTGAAATTTTTTCAGGTAATAACTGGATGGTCGGAGTATTCAAGTACATGTTTACTTTTCTTAATGAGTCATATATAATACAGTTATGATCCCTCAAAAATTGAAAATTTTCATTTTGCCCCGAAATTCAGGTGAGGATTGCAAATATATGACAAGGTATACCACTTCAAATTGTTCACCATTGGAAAGAGCATATTCAAGTTTACAAAAGTATCAAATATCAAATGTACCTAAAATTTTACGCAGCTTCATTTTGATACCTGGGAACTATTTTATGAAAGTTTAAAGTAAATCTGAGGGAGTCAACTGGGAACATTTTCTTAAATTTGGTGATTTCAGATGGAATGACTCATGTGGCAAACTTTCGAGAAGAAGGGACGTCACATGGCTTGTGGAAAATGTCAGACGATAGAAAAGAAGGGACATTCAAACAATCTCGTGTGCGTGCTGTACTTAACTTCCCTTGTGTTCTGAGGAGGAACCAAGTAATACCCGAGAAAAGTTCATATGGAAACCATTTAAACCCATTTCAGTAGTTGCTCGGATTCAATGGTTGCTCGGAGACAAGAAAGCCGGTAAAAAAAAAACCTTTGTAAAATACCGTTTAAATATTTGAACAACAGTTTCATCCCGAGGTGAGTGGTGTGGTCGTGCTTGTTGGTGGAGATGTTGTATTTAAGGCAAGATGTGCATGATTTAATGTATTATTATTTATCAATAATTCCAGCAATGTGTATGTGTGTCTCTGTGTGTGTGTGTCTGTGTCTGTGACCGCTGTTTCTCGACAACCACTGGTCCGATCTAATTGAAACTTGCCAGGTATATTGCTGGGGACCTGAGTATGTGCCTTTTCAAGGTTTGATATTAATCGGACAAGTGGTTCCCAAGTTATGGGCATTTATTTACCAAACCAATGACAAGACACGTTGCTGCGTAGGTTTTGGCCGATGGGGAAAGGGCACCATTTAGTTACCGTGGCGTAGGAGTGGCAATGGTCAATGGCAGCGAATGTCATGGCAAGCAAAGACAGGGAGGTAAACTTGATTTTAATTTGGATTTTAATTAACTCTGTGTGTGTAAGTATCACAGCAGATGTTACTTCAATGCAAGCGATAATTTGTGGAATGCATGTGAACATTCCGTACGGACACGCACCACTTCCGGATAGTGATGACTTAATGCATTCTAATAATTTCTCGATTTCTTATGTGCATTTATAGATAAACACAATGCCCCAATCCAGTCGTCGTTTACGAGAGCGAAGGAACGGCCTGTGTGGTTGTTTGAATGTTTTTTTTTTGGTTTGCACGTACGGCTACGCATGAACGAGCACGCGAGAGCGAAGGAACGGCTGTGTGGTTGTTTCTGGCACACAGTTTGAAAGTTTTTTCATATATATTTTTTATTTTTTGCACATACGGCCACGCACGTACGGGCACGTACTAGTATTATAGAATGTGTGATGGGAGTTGTGAAGATGTGATGATATATTAAATCCTCGAGTGAGTAAAGTTTGATTCGTGATGTTACATTGATGAGTTGATTGACTGCCTGGACGTTGTGGATCTACTCATGTGGGTAATCCAGTGATGTGGATCCGTGACTGAGGATGTGGATCCGCCGTTTGGAGAGGTGCTGGAGGACAAGGATCGAAACCTCGAGGAAGAACGGTCCCCAGCTGATGATCCGTGCGGTCGGAAACACCATTCATTTGCTTTCAGGCTAAGGTTGTTACTTTAGGTAAGGGAACCGTGTTTTGAGGTTACCATCATTCACAGCAATCCCATAAATTATATTATATTTCAGGAATAGCCGATACTGCACAATTGAGTGTGTGTGTGTGTGTGTGTGTGTGTGTGTGTGTGTGTGTGTGTGTGTGTGTGTGTGTGTGTGTGTGTGTGTGTGTGTGTGTGTGTGTGTGTGTGTTATGGAAGGCATTCATACCCCAAACATTGACACGTGTAGAACCGGTGAGAGTAATTACACCACTGTAATCTGTGCAGGTGTAAATCCCTTGATCCTCCTCTTTTAGGCTCTGGATTGAAATGATGGATCGATGTGGCTGCCATGACACCAACTGGATTCGTGGATCGCTTGTCACTGGGGGATTAAAGAGGTGGGGTTAACGGCATAAAAAATCATCATCTTGTTTAGTTTGGCTGATCCTGAACTCCCTCATTTTATTCTCTCCTGGCCTCTCTTTAATCGAGTCACCTTTCCCTATTTTAGCCCTCCAGCTTAACACAATAAATCAGAGGTAGCATACTTGTATGTAAGTTGTCTAGTCTACTTTGAATATCAAACAGAATATTATTTGAGAGTAAAATATCATCCTGATGTTCTGCAGGTACAGTAGGGTTTGTTATCATGTATTCCACTGACCCATTGAGTCAGAAGATAGATGGTGACTTTCAGGCGTGTAACACACACTTGTCAAACCGACACAGGGCTTGGTCTTCCCATTATAGTGGAAAAGGCTCCAAAGATACCAGAATACCTTTCACAAAGATTAGACCCTGCGTGCTGGTACCCTTACAAAATTCTAAATTCCTACTGCTCAGATTGGGCTGATTTGGCCGACTCGTTTTGCAAAGTGCTTTGAGATATTTAATGTGAATACGCCGATGCGAGCTGGATTGGACAGCAGGATAAAATGCTCTCCAAAGGAGGACACACTCAATAATGCAATCAAAAAACGGGCTCCGGCACACGTGGACGACAGATCAACCCTCGCTCCATTGGCATCTCCCGCGATGACGCTGAGTCTTTGGGCCTCTCACTCTCTCACCGCAGGCAGGTCAGTGGTCTTCCTGTCTTCTGCCGTCTCTTCTCCGGTATCGCCCCCACCTGCTGATATCCCCCACCATATCGCAGGTTATCCAGTCTGGGAATCTTAAGGCGTCAATTTTGCAGAGGCTGTGTGCACACAACCCCCTATCGCTAACTGTGTGGACCTCAAACATCCGGGGTCTCTGCTCCAACCTGGAAGATTGCTCAATCCAGGCCGCTGCCGATAAACTGGACATCATCTCTTTAAGCGGACATCTTCTTCCCACAAGACGTCTCTGACTCCTTTGTGTCTCTCCCTGGCTATCGTATACTCTGGTGTGATCGACCTGAATCCTGTCCTGGCAGCAGATTTGCATGGTGCGTCACAAACTCCATTTCTCATTCTCCATGTGCTGCCCTTACACTTCGCAAACCACAGGAGTACCTCGGGCTACGACTTCCCCTCCGCTCCCACCTCGTGTTCATCTCTGTGTTGTACCATCCACCAAAAAGTGATGACTCCATCTACATCTCTCTCTCTCTTTCAGATGACATGGACCAACTTTTAACCACTCATCCCAACTTTCTCTTCCTCATATGTGATGATTTCAATGATCACCTTGCTAATTGGCTGGGTGCTAATACTTCTCTCACCAGCCATGGCTTTCTGCAAAGGACTTCTGTGACTCCATGAGCTGACTCAATCTGGGAACTTTCCCATCTGGATTTCTCCCAATGGCAAATCTTTGGCACATATGATCATGCGCTTGTGAAGGTCATCATCTTTCTGGCCATTCTTAGAGAAAAGCATCTGCACTGGTGAGTCTGGCAGTTCAATCAGGCAAACTGGCAGGGACTGCAAGCAGCCATCTCTCTTCAGGAATGATCTCCTATATCCACCGCCGTGAGTATGAATTCAACCGAGGAATTCTTCCACAGATACCTGCTCTTTCTTATGCACAGATTCATCCCACCTTGTCTTCAATTATCTTACCCATGCTCCCTCTCTTGGTACTCTAAATCCTGTGATGAGGCAGTTGCCTTCAAACATTTGAATTCTCCACCTGGAAGGCAAATGCAACCGAAGGCAACCCAAGATCATTCCACAAAGTCCTCAACAAGAGTGCATCTACTCTCAGGAGAGCCAGTAAATAACATCTGTCCAATCTCAACAATGAGCTTTCAAACTTGTCTCTATCCTCTTAAACCTGGTGGCACGTTGTCAAGTCTGTCTCTGGTGTTTATCCCCTTCCATCCCGTACCTCATTTCAAATGTCACCATCATCGACACGACTCGTGAGAAGGTCGAATGCCTCAATTCTGTGTTTGCTTCAAAATTTTGTGTTCCTCACTCTTCTGTCTTCTTCTTCTTCTTCTTCTTCTTCTTCTTCTTCTTCTTCTTCTTCTTCTTCTTCTTCTTCTTCTTCTTCTCTTTCTCTCTCTCTCTCTCTCTCTCTCTCTCTCTCTCTCTCTCTCTCTCTCTCTCTCTCTCTCTCTCTGTACCCCCCTTCCCAGTCATTCCCAACTGCTCCTGCACTCTGTATCTTTTGCATCTGAGAAGAGGAAAAAGTTTCTGCCAAGCCCGAACTCTGATCTGCAACTGGACTTTTTGGCAAGCATCAGCTCATGTGCCCGAAAAACCTGCTCTGCTGTTCTTGCACTGCCTTCTCTCCGCCCTTTTCACCCCTTCATTTACCATAGGTCATCCTTCAATCTCCTTGGAAATCGGCCAACATCACTGCACTACATTAAAACAGGTGCAACTCGAGGGGGAGCACTCGGGAGAGTGCAAAACCTCCGCCGCCAATACTGCTGGGTCACTCACGTGAACCTTATATCTTATTAATTAAATATGATGTCAACAGTGCTGAGAGTTATAGTTCTTTTCTCCATTTTTTTTGGGGGGGGGTTAAAAATCACTTAAAACATGTAAAAATGCAAAAAAAAAAAATCGAAATTTTGTTGAAAAAAAAAGTTGCAAAAATTTTTTTTTCTCGAACAATTTTTTTTTTTGGGGGGTTGGAAATCACTTAAAACATGTAGAAATGCAAAAAAAATTCCTTTTTTGGGGGGAGGGGGAACAATTTTTGGGGGGGGGTTGGAAATCACTTAAAACATGTGAAAATGCAAAAAAAAAATTTCTCAATTTTTTTTGGGGGAGTGGAAATCACTTAAAATCTGTAGAAATGCAAAAAAAAAAAAATTTTCTCTAACAATTCTTTTTGGGGGGGGTAACTTTTTTTGGGGGGGGGGTTGGAAATCACTTAAAACATGTAGAAATGCAAAAAAAATCGTCGCAGTTGATGTGAAATCATTCTTTTTCGCCAAAAACCTCATCTCAGATCATCAATTCGGATTCAGACCAGATTATTCCACGTTGGACGTGCTCACCCAACAAGGGATGGAGATGTCAGACATGAGATCAGCGCCGTCTCTCTGGACGGATCTCGAGCTTTCAATACAGTGTGGCATCATGCTCTGCTCTACAAACTCTCTACCTCTGGAATCCAAGGCCAACCCCACTCTTGGATTGCTGACTTGCACTACTTTCATAACCAATGTGTAGCTCTCAATGGAACTCTTATCTTCTCCTCTCCCTGTCAAGGCTGGAGTGCCCCAAGGCAGTGTTCTTGTTCCAATCCTATTCCTAATCTTCATCAATGATCTCTGACTCTGGAAAATCCTCTTTATCATTTTAATGATGGCTCCACCCTCAGCCGTGACATCCCTCATCCTTCAGCCAAACAGACAATATGTCTTTATAACCCTGAGAAATCCTACACACTGTCTCTGTCTCTCTCTCTCTCTCTCTCTCTCTCTCTCTCTCTCTCTCTCTCTCTCTCTCTCTCTCTCTCTCTCTCTCTCTCTCTCTCTCTCTCGCTCTCTCTCTCTCCCTCTCTCTCTCCCTCTCTGTCTCCCTCTCTCTCTCTCTCTCTCTCTCTCTCTCTCTCTCTCTCTCTCTCTCTCTCTCTCTCTCTCTCTCCCTCTCTGTCTCTCTCTCTCTCTCTCTCTCTCTCTCTCTCTCTCTCTCTCTCTCTCTCTCTCTCTCTCTCTCTCTCTCCCACCCCCTCTCTCTCTCTCTCTCTCTCTCTCTCTCTCTCTCTCTCTCTCTCTCTCTCTCTCTCTCTCTCTCTCTCTCTCCCTCTCTGTCTCCCTCTCTCCCTCTCTGTCTCCCTCTCTGTCTCCCTCTCTGTCTCCCTCTCTGTCTCCCTCTCTGTCTCCCTCTCTCCCTCTCTCTCTCCCTCTCTGTCTCCCTCTCTATCTCTCTCTCTCTCTCTCTCTCTCTCTCTCTCTCTCTCTCTCTCTCTCTCTCTCTCTCTCTCTCTCTCTCTCTCTCTCTCTCTCTCTCTCTCTCTCTCTCCATAACAGTTCCACAAATCTACTTTCTCAAAAATCCTCTCAAAGAGGTTCAGTCACTCAAACTCTTGGGTCTCACTCTCAGCCCCCATGCATCACACCTTGCTCAGCTCGACGCCATCGAAACCAAGGCCTTCAATATCATCGCAATCTCTCGCGACGAAGCCGAGTCAATGGGCCGATCAAGTTGACATCACAGATAGGTCGGTGGTCTATATTGAAGCATATGTCTTCAACCGTCTCCTTTCTGGTCTTTCACCCTCTGCCCTCTCTCTCTGTGCATCGACACCCCCCCCCACCCACACCACCCAACCCCCAGGTCCCTGCAGGGCTCAAACGCTCCAATATGCTCACCTCTACTCATTTATTCTTTCTTTTTCTCTCACCTGTGGAAGCACCTTCTACACTCTCTTCGATCTAATCTCATTCTTCCCTCCAGGTCTTCAAGACAGCTGTTCGCCAACATCTCAGGTCATGGTGTAAATCCATGCAAATCCATGATCTTTTCTTCACCCGTTAAAACACTCCCCACCCCTCCCAAAATTTTGCTTGTGCATCCAATATTGTCCACACCTTGCATTCTCCCCCTTCACCTCATCGTTACCTGCATCGCTTGTTTGTCTGTCTCCCTCGATTTTCAACCTCCACCCTGATGATGGCGTTTCCCCTTTGTCCTGCCGTTTCTTTTGTTATGTTGTGTCCTGATCTGTTCTGTGTTCCAGCTATTCACGAGCTGTGACTGTGTGTAAAAAAAAATTCAGAAAAAACACTGCCCGGTGGAGGAGCTGCCCGGTAGATATCCAGTTTTTCATGAAAGGTTTGTAATACTTCCCGACCATTCCTGCTGTGTCGAACACATTCATTTAGCAGATTCCTTTCACTCACTCACCCGTCATGTTTTTGAAAAAGAGAAGTTGGTGTGGTTGCCTCTCCCACGTCAGTATACTCTTTGTATCCTGCGGTGCTTTGCTCCAACAATCGAGCTGAATCGTTCCTCCAACGATCGCAGAACCACCTTTCACTATCAATAAATCACCACCTGAAAGGTGGTGGTGACGGGGAGGATGGCGGTTGAGAGAGATGCAGCACGTTATAATTAACACAGAAATTATCTTTTGTACAACTGATCATGATCAGCATGGAATGAGATGTTTCCAAAGCATCTGGTTTAACAAATCATCGTGATAATTACTCCACAGCATTTCGAAGCACAAATATATCTGCTCCATCAACCATTCAAAGACACTTTACACGATTCACAGTTGCACATCACTGGCCGGTTCCCGGTGCGCGCATGGGATTTTAAATGGGGTCCGGATGGTGGGGCAAAAAATGAAAACGGCGTCCTGTCATCGAGCCGGCAAGCTGGGAGCAGCACCACATTTATTGCCACATCTGATGTAACTTACATGCTCTAATGGTGGTGACTGCCTCTCTGACCCCAATCTCACCCCCTCTCTCCCTCCTATCCCTATCATTCTCTCTGACATCTCTTCCTGTCTCCGACCCTTCTCTCTCGCTCTCTCCTGTCCTCTCCCCTCATTATCTCACCCACCACTCCCCTTCCTCCTCTGTTGAGGGGACTGCAGCATGTATGAATCAGATTCGAAATGAGCCGACCGGAGGCATGCAAAGGTAGCTGCATGTGCGAGCATGCATGCATACAGGTAGGCCTTTAGCAGGTAGATAATGTGGGTTTTAAATGCCCCCCCCTGGTTTTATATATAACCTGGCGTTTTAAAAGAAAATGTTGCTGTTTGGCATGTTTTATTGCCCTTCCCTTTCCCCTTATGCTGCCTTCCCTTTCCTACCCCTCACACGACATTCTCTTCCCCTCACGCTGCCTTCCCTTCACATCACGCTGACTTCCCTCCACCTCCCCTCATGCTTAGCCCCTCCACTCTACACCCCTATGGACATCTCCCAGCAGTTTTCACGTGCTGTTCAACATACCCCATTTTGTGCAATACTGTACCACCTCTCCACCCCATCTCCAAAAGTCCCACTACCAACTGCAAGTTGAGAAGCCCCCAACCCCTCCCCCACCCAACCGTGCTCACCTCCTCCCAAATCCCCTGCCCCTGCCCACGACCCTCCACCCAATCCTCCTCACTCCCACCTCCTCTCCCTGAGTGCATAGCAATGTTTGGTGAGGCGTCGTTTGGTGGGGTCCCACCCAACTCCCTTCCTCGCTCTTTCCCCATTCCTCGCTCCCCCCTTCCTCACCCATGCGAACTCCCCGATGCCTCGTCCCTCCTTGCTCCGCCACCCAATCTCACTCCATGCTCTCCCCTCCCTACTCCCTCTCCTCTTTCCCTCCCCACACCCCTCTCTCATTCCCTCCTCTATCCTTCCCTCCATCCTCTCTTCCTCCCTTTGTGTGTGTGTGTGTGTGTGTGTGTGTGTGTGTGTGTGTGTGTGTGTGTGCGCGCGTGCCCTGGGGCCCTTTCTGCCACCAACGATGAAGAAATCAGTGGTTTTCAACCTTTTTTACACCGACACAAACTCCCAGGTCTTGTATCTCACTCGTGGCACTCGGTGTGTTCAATTCCCCACTTGTATTATCGCCTGAAGAGCATCGCAGCCTCCACGAGTCAAACCATCGGATAAAATACATCATTTCAGGCTTTTATTACCACCAACGGATTCCACCCGAATGAAGATTGGCAAAGTGTGTAATTAACCCGTCACAAGGATTGTGTAACACTGTAACCACCACCAAGGTACATTTCATGGAATTCGAGTCGTGGAACAGTAAGGAAGGAGACGTGAAGCGACGATCGATATGTTGTTCCTGGAATCGGACTCCGACGACACAGAAAGTAAGGATCCCTCGAACAGGTGAACAACCGACTAGGTTAGCGAAACTACTTCCACCTAGACTCGTCAAATCTTCACCAAAATCGAATCATTTCGCTCCGGAAAACGGAATATCACCTCAACATGACCTTAACAACAACAACAACAATAACAATACTATAGCCACAATAACCACCGCTTCAGGGAAAGCTTTTCTAGGCCTGAGGCCTCGAACATACTGCGGCCTTCTCAAGGCCCGTGACCGTTATCGGCCACAACCTCTCGATATATTTATATATATATTTAAAAATCCTTGTTTTACACTGAAGGGAAAACTGAAATGGAAGACATTGGGGGGTGGAGGCCCCAGGACACGTGTCCCTGTTCCCCTCGGGGAAATGAAGGAACTCACCACGAGCACACACGAACAGCAGCATCAGGTGGAGTGTGAGGGAAAACAATACCCTCTCCTTCGATGAGGGTAAAAATCCGAGCCCCATTGTTTGGCAACACGTCCTTGTTCTGGAAGGAGAGAACGACGGGAGCAGAGAACCGGTGAAGAAACCATTAAAAACTCCCAAACCAACACAACAACAAGGAGAAGGAAAACAAATCCACAAACAACACGAGTGGACAACACCAGGTCGTGATGGAAGATGAAACTGTGACTCTCCTCATCCCGGGACGCTTTGGTATCGCCCGCTGCTCCTGATTGGTCAAGGGACGCAGCGTGTGTCGTGTAGGCGGAGTTACTCCGGCAAGCTGCAGATCGAAACGAGCTGTGATTGGTCGAGATAGTGGAGGCGTGGCGATAACCTCTGACGGATGATGACGAGGAAAGACGACGCGTTGTGATTGGTTGAAACGTCGAGGGACGGAAGGAAGGCCTCTCCTCGGATTCACAAACAACACCAAGATGTCTGTTTCATCACATTAATCACTTTACTACGTCATCAATCATAATATTATTTTTCTGCTTGTATCAAAATGTGGAATTTTCTTTTGTTGTTCAACGTTAAAAATCGTCAACATCTTTCTACATTTTAATGATAATTCCTTGAGTTTGCTCGGCGAACGTTCGTGGAATTCACACGTCAGGCGTCATTTATACATTACATACAATTCCTCATCACGATGCCGGCAATAACTCGCCCGTTATTTACGATGGACACAATGGGATCTTCAACGTCCACCAGCTGATGCGCTAATGCTAGCAGACGGTACATCCGGCTTAACCATCCCATCAAAAAGGCAGCGGACACATTTATGCCTCACCCTGCACGTGAAACACCAGGATTACATTTATAGGTTGGTCAGGATTCAAACCCAGACTCAACAGCTCCGAGGTGAGGGTGGGATGCCTCGAGGCTGTTTTATCAGTCCAACGACACATTGGTCTAAAAATACTGAGTATGTAATATTGCACTGAATTTGCATGTACCGAAGGTCATGCTGCTTGTGAGTTTTTGAATATGTTGTGTATTTTGTGCAGAAAAATATCTTTGGCCCACAAATGCCACCAAGCCAATATGCGGAGTCACCGCATGGCACAGATATCAAAAGCATTGATTCTTCCTCGTGTGGCTTCGCTTCATGAAGCTCCCGCGGTCTCGCCCTCACATCTCCGTGCTTCAAACGCGTGTGTTCATCGACTCCCTATTTATCAGAGACCCGGCTTGCTTTCCAGTGTCGCTTCTGCATCACCTTCTCGAGCACCAGCATCACAGCAGCCTGAACTGCTGAACCTGATATCTCTGGAGAGCATGAGTTCACTCTGAGTCGAAGTGGATCGAATCACCAAGGACTGGGATCTTTCAACTTGGTCAGGCAGCTCGGTTGTAATGGTCCATTGTTGGTTTGTGATGCAAAGAAACAGGAAAAAGTCACAGGGGGGTAATCACATCCAAAAAAATACAATTTTTTTTGCATAGATCAAAAAAAATAATCCAATTCCCCCGGGGGTCCCAGGTTGCAACCCCCCTTTTCCCCCGGGGTTCCATGATTTTCAGACCAACACAAACATGGAGATAATTTCCTTTTGGGGGGTGTGGGTGTGGATATTTTGTGGGAGGTTAAGCTTGAAACCATGTCCTAATTCTGAAGTTCTAACACTCAAAATTTGGGGCCTCGAGCAACGGTTCGGCCGTGAAAGAATAACAAACAAACACAAACACTTGAAACTTTATGAATTTTGCTTCATTTGCTTCACACAATCTTCATTTGAAACACGAAAATATTTCCTTCACAAATACCAGTACAAAGCACGACTACGAACCCCAACCCCAACTTATTGTTTGCTTTGATACCAACTCCAAACTATTTGTTTTGAGAAGAACTAACGCACACAAACTTCACGAGTACAAACTATTCGCGGCTTGTCTAATCGCGTTATCAGGCGATGCCACGTCGGAACCTTTCTTCATCTCGTGCGAAACCTTCCAGGTGATTCCGCCAAGTTTCCTGCCAAGGCAGAATGACCGTGTGAAGGTCCACTGTATACTCGAGTTGTTGTGTGTGACAGGGCGAGCGGACCAAGTTTCCCATGATTAAGTACTTCATTCCAGGATTCAAATGGGGGGGACATGAGCAAGTAATTTGCCAGGTGCGCAAAAAAATATAGCTGTCCTTGCCACGTTGGAACAATTCCCCAACACTCTTGAACACGTCCAGCAGCAAAACTTCGTAACGAGTCCCCTCGCTGTAAATATTCTCAGCAGACACCTCCACCTGTATCGCTGCAGACACGAACAAAAGTAGCAATGACGAAGGTGACATCATTACCTTCGGCCATTGTGCTGTACAGATCAATGCTGATTATATATATGCAGTTACCGATAACCATTCCTTTCACACAGAATAATATATTCAGTGAATGATTCACAAACTCCATCCACCGAAACGGTGCGTAAACAACTCTCATAGTCTCAACATACAGGACTGTGTAAATATTGTTACGGATCTGGTCGAAGGGGTGAAAGGGAATATATTAGAATAGTTATTTCATCGTGCATGTTCGCATAAGTGTGATGTGATGACTAATGTTTTTTGAATAAAGAGTTGAGGCTCGTGGAAGTAACGAGAACACTGAATGGATCAGGACACAACAGAACTAAAGAAACAGCAAAGAGAGGGGAGAAGCACTGACAATGGGGTTAAAGGACAAAATTGAGGAAGACTTCGACAAATAATAGCTGTGGGGAGGAATGTGGGTTTGGGGAAGACGTACGGGGCAGACAAGATAGATGGAGAGGAAACTTTCAGGAAGAAGAAACTGGAATATTGGAAGGAGGTGGGTTTGGGGGTGGCATTAACAAAGGCAGAAAAGATCATGGTTTTGGATGGGGGATGATCTGAGATGGTGGTGAACAGCTGTCTTGAAGACATGGAGGGAAGAATGGGATTGAAGAGAATGTGGAAGTTGGTTCCACAGGAAGGAAGAAAGGAACGGAGAAGTGGAAGTGAGCAGTGATTCTGGATTTTGGAAGTATCACCAAAAGGGGGTTGATGTTGGACCATGTGTATCCTGCCGAAACCTGAGAACAAAGCACGGAAACAACAGAGGGTGCAACACCAGAAAGGAGGCGATAGAAGACAGAGAGACCACCGACCTGTCTGTGATTGGAAAGTGATAGGCCCGTAGACTTAACTTAGTCGCCAGAGTTTCCAATGATCTTGAAGGCCTTGGTTTCCATGGCGTGAAGCTGAGCAAAGTGCGAGGCAGGAGGGCAAGTCCATAAGGGAGACTAGTACTCCATCAAGCTGCAGACGAAGGCCTTGTCGGTGGATCGGATTCATGAAATAGTGTCGAGCAATGTGTATTATGTTTTTCCCACCAAATGTCTGTTTCCTCGACCACAATCTTACGCCTGACCCATACTGCAACTTCCCGTGTGAATTTTTTTGTTTTTTTTTCCTGACTTGTACATCGATCTATATAATAATATGTCAAGGCATCGAGAGGGGTCCATCCTAATGGAGTTCAAGACTTTTTCCTCGACGGCGCCACCCCTGGTTAACTCCGCAGTCAGACGCAGGATGTCGTCCCACGGCGCAAACCACTCTTCAATTTTCCAATCGTTGTCGTTGTCAACATCCACATCGCTAAGAACGCCAACTTTGCTTCTCAGGGGGTGAGAGGGAGTGCGACTGCACTCACATTACCCACACTGGGCCGACTGTTCGCGTCCCGCAGTCTCCACACCCCGTTAATGTGCTGAGCAACAGTGTCTTATGTCGTAGCGAACTTTGCTTCTCCGGGGAGGGTGTCCGATCTTCCCTTCTCTCCTTTCTATATAATAACATGCGCAGGCTTTTCTGTCTTGGTATTTTTACCAAGGGTTTCTGCTCGTGTGAACATAATTATCCAGGGGAAATATGCTCTCTGGGGAAATATTATCAAGGAAACAGACAGTTGGGTTTGTTTGACGATCATTCCAGAGTGAGAGGTTGAGACTGTGTGGTTGCCTGGTGTTGGCTGAAGGTTATGGTGACTGTCTTGAGGTCTTCAGGGTCTTGAGTTTGAGCCCCTGTCGGGCCGTTGAAATAACACCAGGTCGGTTGACTTCGCCTGCTATTATGCGAGGTCGGCAAAATTAGTATCAACTTTCTGATACTGGTCAGGTCATCTTACTGGTATCAACTGGTCATCTTATTTATCAACTTACTGGCATCAACTCATGTCAGGTCAGCCCAGATTAGATCTGTGACTTGCTTCAGGTATCATGTAAACCTGTACTAACCTGTTCCATGGTCTGGTTGTCGGCGACTAAACCGTCTCCCCCAGCCATGGTGAGGAGGGTGTTCGGATATGGACACCCAGCAGGATTAAAAACAAAACCTCTCAAAGGGTGGGGGAGCTCCTTGTGACGTCCTCCTTGTGATAACACCCATCTAGTGCCCAACTGTGTCTGCGGACGTCCTCCTGCAGTTGGGTTACGTCTTATGAGGAGGTTGGTGGCAGGATTTGCACTCGGCCACCGAAAAACCCTTCATTCCGCAAAACACAAAAACGAAAATAAATCTGAAAACCCACTCCGTGGGAGTACCTCCTGTGGAGCTTCCCTTCGCAGGGCAGCTCACTGGATGACGGGATTGGGGCAAAGCCTTCGGAACCCCCAATCTTTGATGATAGGAGGGAAACCACGGGGTGACATTCCCGGGTCAGATTGCGGGAGAGCGTGTCGGAGTGGTGCTGTGTCGTCCACCAGACGGCGGTCTCCTTGGGTTAACCTGAGGCGGTCCCTTCGGGTGGGTGACTGGAATGTCCTATCCCTAAGAGAGGATGATCACCTGTCTCTGTTATCATCTGAGCTCAAGCGTTCGGACATCGGTATTGCTGACGTTCGGAGACCGGATTGCGGCGAGATAATGGTGGGTGGTTACACCTACTATTGGTCTGGTCGCTCTGATGGTTACCATACCCAAGGAGTTGCTGCAGCTGTGTCCAATAAGATGACTCCAATGATAATTGAGGTAACACCGGTCAAAAAGCGTATTATGAGACTAAGGATTCGTCACTCCTTCGGTGTCATTTCCCTGGTCTCTGTTTATGCTCCAACTGAGGCGAGTGACCTCACCGTGAAGGACGCATTCGACACCACGCTCGAGTCTGTGGTTGATCAGTACCCCAGGCGAGATACATTTCCAGTCTTGGGGGATTTCAATGCATCGACTGGAACTGATCGGGATGGTTACGAGGTGTGTGTTGGTCCCCATGGGTCAGGAACTATGAACCAGAATAGCACTAAGTTCCTTAACTTTGCAAGAAGTCATGGACTTAGGGTGGCTGGTTCATGGTTTCAGCGCCCACAAGCTCATCGCTGGACTTGGTATTCCAACGCTGGCAGTGTGGCAAAGGAGATTGACCATGTCCTCGTTGATGGTGGCTGGAGGATGATCCAGAACTGCAGGGTCTACCGGAGTGTTCAGTTCCTCAATACTGACCACGGGCTTGTTGTAACAACTCTGAAGTTGCACCTTAAATCCAGGAGAATGATAGCATCCCAGCCTTGACTGGATGTTGGAAAGCTCAAGGATGAGAGGGTAGCTGAGGAGCTTGCGAACAAGCTAAGTGGAGATTTGGGGGGTCTGGGTGCTTTGGGAGGTCCTGAAGAGTTGTGGAGTGCTTTCAAGACCACTGTCCTTGATGTTTTCGGTGGATGTCTTGGAACCCACCGTCGGGCAAAGAAGAATTTTGTCTCTCAAGGGACACTGGATACCATTGACCAGAGTCACAGGGCCAGGCTGAATGGCAGAGCTGAGCTGTTCAGGGAGCTGAGGCGTAAAACTGTACGTGCACAAAGGGTGGACAAGGAGGCCTATGTGCGAGGAATCTGTGAGGGGGTAGAGCATCACCTGTGATCAAGTGATTCTTGTCCTGCTTACAGGGGAATTCGCGCATTGCGTTCATCCAAGCCCATCCCTCGGTGTACTGCAGTGAGAGCAGAGGGTGGTAGGCTCTTGACAGAGGAGTCCAAAGTGAAGGCTCGCTGGGCCGGTTACTTTGAGCGGTTGTCCCAGGCTGATCCCCCAGCTGTCGAGTTGGACATCAGGGGTGTTACAATCACTGTTGCTGACCCTCCAATCAACTGTGGTCCACCTTCGCTTGTGGAAACACAGGCTGCGGTGAACCGGTTGAAATGGGGTAAATCTCCAGGGATCTGTGGCATCCATGCTGAACTTCTCAAGGCTGGTGGAAATGCTGCACTCGTGTCGTTGCACGCAGATCTGTGCTCTGCCTGGAACACAGGCATCATCCCAACTGAATGGAAGAGGGGCCTTGTTGTCCCTCTCCGGAAAGGGAAGGGTGATCGCCAAGACTGCAACAACTACCGAGGGGGGAACGCTGCTCTCAGTGCCGGGCAAGGTCTTTGCTCGGATAATTATTGAGAGGGTTCGCCACCATCTGCTTGAGCACCAGTGTCCAGAGCAGTCAGGCTTTACACCAAAGAGGTCAACGATTGACCGTATTCTTGCTCTTCGGGTTCTCACCGAACGCAGTCGACAGTTTTGGCAGGGGCTGCTTGCAGCCTATGCTGATCTCTGTAAAGCGTTCGATTCAGTGAATCGGGATGCCCTCTGGAGGATTCTTAGCCTTCGTGGGGTGCCACCAAAACAGATCGATCTGATGTCTGAACTCTACTCTGGTACTGAGAGTGCTGTGAGATGTGGTGGTACCATCTCTGACTTATTTCCAGTTGTTCCTGGAGTTCGTCAGGGGTGTGTATTGACCCCCACACTTTTCAGCACTTGTATGGACTGGATTATAGGGAGGATGTCGGAGACATCAAGCTGCGGTGCATCGTTTAGAATGTCAAGATCTCTGACCTTGATTTCGCTGATGATGCAGTCATCTTTGCGGAGACTTTAGACATCCTTTTGGGGCCCTCGAGGTGCTGAATGAGGAGTCGGAGCCGCTGGGATTACGGGTTTCCTGGGTCAAAACTAAGATCCAGGCTTTCAATGACATCTTGGATGCTGCTCTCCTGTCTGTGCCTGTTTGTGGTGAGGATGTTGATGTCGTGGAGAGATTCACTTACCTCGGCAGTGATATTCATGTCTCTGCTGACTGTGAGTCAGAGGTCAATAGACGTCTGGGTCGGGCCTGGGGAGTCATGGATTCACTGGATCATGGGGTGTGGCGCTGCCGGTACATGTGCGGGAGGACGAAAGTCCGAGTCAGGTCCTTGGTGCTTCCAGTCTTGCTCTATGGATGTGAGACTTGGGACTCTGACCAAGGATCTGAAACGGAGACAATTCCTTTGGTGCCAGGTCTCTTCGGAGAATCCTTGGCTATCGCTGGTCGGACTTTGTGTCCAAGGAGCGGTTGCTGAGACTCAAATGAGATTTTTTACCTGCATCGTCCATGAGCGTCAGCTGCGGCTGTATGGACATGTGTCTCGTTTTCCTGACGCTGATCCTGCTGACCAGATTCTCTCAGCGAGGGAGTCTCGTGAGTGGAGGAGGCCAATGGGCCAACTACATGCCTCGTGGTTGCAGCAGGTTGATCGGCAAATCAAGGAGATTGGGATGGGCCAGGCGTCTGCCTGGGGGATGGCCAGACGCAGGTTCCTGGAGTGCCGGCGGAAAGTGGACGCAGCGACACGCTGCTCTGGCGCATCCTCCCATACCTGACCTTACTGGTATCAGGGGCACTGTGGCAGAGCTGCGCTTCCAGAAGATGATGAAACTTCCAGAACAACAACAACACCTGCGAGGTTTGTCAGGATTGAAGGACATGTGAATCAAATTAATCACAAAAGAACTGAATCATTTCCAGATGAAGAGAGAATCAGTGACGCAGCTATTGTCTACCTGGAAGAAGTATGGGGTAATGTACAACACAATGTACAAAAGAGGTTTTCAAAATTATCGGAGGTCATTTATGAGCATGACGAACAATAACGGACCCCAAATACTGCCTTGGATAAATCCAGCCTCCACTGGGAGAGGATTCCATTGATATCAACACCTTGACAGCATGATATGAGGAAGTCCAAAATCCTTCGATGCCACAGGCAGTGCTGGCAAGCAAAGCAGGATGCAAGACTGTGTCCAATGCCAGAGATATTGTTGCGAATCTGGAAACCATGAGCACACAACATTCAGGTCCTAAAGAGCAGTTATATCGGTATGTGTTTCCAGTCAGAGTTCCGCCCCTTTGTTTAATGGGTGATTAATTGTACGTGCGCTGCGGAGTTATTTTCTCGTTAGGATTTTTCTTATATCTACAACAACACACCTTCACCTCGCTCCATCCTGATGCCATTACACCGCGGTGGGCGGAGTTCAAAGAGGTACCTTGCGGCGGCTCTCGACCAATCAGGGAGATGCGAGCGAGTTTGCCGTCGTTCGGCCAATGGGACTCCTTCACTGTTTTGACGGGCGGTCCGCCGTGATGTCACCACGCCCCCAGACCAATCAACGGACTTGGCGCCCCTTTTGGACAGTCACAGAGGCGACGAGCGCATTTGCGCACCAAAACCGTCCAGTGAGGGAGAGCGGGTCGCGAGGGGCGGCTCCTCCCCTCTGGGGAAGGGGGGGGGATAATTGTCGGACGGACGAGAAGGAAGTGTCGGAGCTGGTGTCGAGGCTCGTGTTGGTGGTGCTCGTGGTTGGTAGAAGTGTCGGAGTTCGTGTTTCCTGAGGTGGTGGTCGTGTTGTTGGTCGACCACCCGCTCCCCGGTGTTCTGGCCTGCTGGGCGCTCCTTGGTGGTCGCCGGTCTTCTCCTCCGCGCTTGGCGCAAAGCTGACCGTGTGGGTTCGGGTCCCTCCACGTGGTTCGCAAAGGAGTTCACAGGCCCTTCGACGACCCGAGCCCCGAAAGTGCGATCGACCAGCCGCGCGCTCGCGGCCAGGTAGCCAGCGGTTCTGACTCCCAGCTGAACTATCCTCCTCAGCTGGAGAGCCGAATAAAGACCCGGCAGGGTCCATTTCTTTTTTTGGGTGTGCGTGTCTGTGTGCGGGCCTGTCTTGTCAAGTAGAATTGTTAAGTGCTTCTTGTTGTACATTATTTGCCTTGCTTATTCGGATAACTCTTCCCTTACGTGCTCCCCTCGTCCTATTGTTAATAAATTCCCCTCTTGTTGAATGAACCAGCTCGTCCTTGTCCTTTCTACCATTGGTTTGCCACGGTACGTATTGGGGATTAAGAAGGCCGTTGCTGCCGTAATTGTGCATTTGGACCGACGGACCTCGGTAATGTGGGGGAAAAATTTATATTAATGTATTTTAAATTGTAACAAATGGAGTTTCAGAAATGTAACTTTTATGCTGCAAATTGAATTGGCCGTCATTTCTGGCCAAAAGACTTTTGCCCTAAATGATAAGAAATGTGTTGTTCTGGAGCAGAGTGACCGAGCTGATGAATGAACCTTTGCTTCGAAAATGTACGAAGTGGCTTTTTGTTTAAAGGACACGTCTACAGTCTGGGTGAATATCCCCCAACCTCTCTCTCTCACGAAAGTATAAAATGCTTTGAAATCTAAAATTGTTTTCAGTGCAAGCACGTGAGGAAGTATAGTTTCTTAGTGGCTTGTACTCCTTGGAACTGACCAAGTACCAAGTTAGAATAAAACTCTCTGATGTAATGTAGAAGTGAATTGAATCGGGTTGGTCTAACTGTTTACTAAAGTAAGAATAAATGAAATAGAACCAAATAATATTGCAATCAAATGGGGATTCTTAAGTTCATTGTACAAGGGTGAGAACTGTATGGTGTATAATTAGGAAATAAATTGTTTCACAAGGAAGGACTTGTGTGGACATCAGTTTTATCAGTGTCGATAGGGTTTTTGTAGGATTTTATAATCAAATCGGACAAACGTTAAACTCTGTCTGAAGTCGAATAGGATTCCACAATCGGCCAGTTAGAATCGTTCAGGAGGACAACGATCACAACAAGGTGGGTTTAAAAAATCCACGTCAGTAACCATCCGCTCGGGTCACGCACGGTTCCGGCTCGTTCCGCTCGAGGCCTGCCGAGGGTGTGGTTCCCCGGTAGTTAGACTGCGTGGGTATTTAGGTATATTGAAGTTGGCAATTAACCCTACTCCACGCGGTCGAATTATAATTGGCGATTCATGGTCCTGTAAGGGACCCGTACCTTCGGACTTATCCGTGGGTCACGACCTAAATTCCGGTGTTTTCGGTGGAACCGACTCTACTGCTCCCCCTAGCGGTTGTGCTCGCCGATACCCGGCACCACAACAATATGTCCACGGAAACAGTCCTGACCTCTTCTTAAACATTGAGGGCGTCCATTCTCGAACCACCACGAGAGGAGCAGAAGCATGTCCAAAGTTGAGTAACCGGAATGGAATCAAAACTAATGGGATCAGAGGACAGGTTGTTTGAAAACAGGAAATACTTGACATCAGAGGCAATGATGGATTTCATGACTTTGTTGTTGGAGGTAAGCTCACTGGTCTATGGTTGGTAGGGTCTGTTTTTGCACCTTTGTTGTGGATGGGAGTGATGTTTTCTGACTTACGTGCAGAAGAGAGGAGGCCAAAGGAAGACAGACTGAATATTGGGTGAGAAGAACACGTCGTCCATTTCAACTTATCATGGTAAAACGAGCCGAAACTTACCGAATTCTCTCTTGTACAGCAGGTTTGCGACGTTCCACCCCCTGAGGGAAACCTGTGGCTTGCAGTAATCCCTACAGAATACTACACGAAGGCAAACACACATGTATTAGTGGAGCTGAGGTCCAATTGGGACCCAAGCATGGAATAGAGGAGGGAAGGTTCATCGGAATTATGGCTGTCACAATATTCACTTTTAATAATCCAGATATTGTGATGGTGATGGAGATGATGAAGATGAGGGTGATGGAGATTATGAGGATCGTGGCAATGATGGTGATGAGGATTGTAGGGGTTGGGGGTAAGGGTAGAATATACCTTGAAGCAGATAGAGAAGATATAGTAGTATGATTTGTGTACGAGTAGTTAGCCCGACAGGATGTGATTAAGCAGGGGAGCGTTAGCTTTAGGATTGTCTTGTTTGAATGTGCACCATGTGGGGGATGGTGCGTTGTAATAATTAGTTGGAGATGAAGGTTAAAAAAATTGTCAGTAAAACCTCTTGTATGCCCCACCGGATGAGGCGCCTGAATTGAGGCTGAAGTGAAGACAGAGAAGGGCAGAGCTTGGATCGCCTCCTGATCAGAGTGGAGCTTTTTGTCACCTATCGACGGGCAGAGTTATGAGCGCATCCAGAGGGCTGGAGTTTTTGTTGCCCCGGGAGGGCGCAGTTTTTGACACCTCTCGTGAGAGCCAGAGAGAGTTTTTGGAGTGTCGCTGAGGAGGATTGGGCTTGAACAGAGGAGAGTAGGAATCATCTCAGCGAGACAAGATCCTGTGGCAGAGGTAACAGTTGCCTCTGCCTGTGGTGCCTTCCTGCCTGCCTTGTCATGTTCCGACCTTTGCCCTACTCTGTCGTCTGCTCATGTCGTCGTGCATGCTGCCTGTTCATCATCCCAGAGTCATGCCCGTGTGTTTCTTTGCCTCATCCACCAGCAGAGCTGAGGCCTCCTCCGGGTTTTCTTGTACCCCGACCCTGTCTGTGCTTGAATCCGGTGCGTGACGCCAAAGATTTTATTTCTCAATGTCGTGGATCGGCTTGCTACGCTCGCCTCTCCAAATGTCATTGTAATTCAGCCAGCAACCCCCTTCTTGTAAAACTACCAAAAACACGAATCACTACTCACCTTCACTCTTTCATTCCTCTTTTGTCCCACCTTTGGAATACCCACACTCTCTTCAATCCCATTCTTCCCTCCAGGTCTTCAAAACAGCTGTTCACCACCATCTCTAGCCCATACAAAACCTCGATCTATTTTACCCCCGTTAATCCACCCAAAACCAACCTCCTTCATTCTCCTTGCTTTCCTTTCTGAAAGTCCCTGTGGTGTCCATCTTGTTTACGCTGTATACCCAGCTCCATCCCTCTCCCTTCCACAGAGCTCATGTCTCTTTTCCCCACTCTTTTGTGCTTCCCTCCTCCTGCCCCTCTTGCTTCCCTGTTCCCCTTATGGCACATTCCGTGTGTTAGCTCTCATATGAGACTTGACAGTGTACACAAAAATAAAATGTAAAAAAAAGACCCCAGAGAGCGAGGCGGCCAATGATCGCCTGATGAAGGACATAATTAAATAAGGCTGTTAATTATCTTCAAAAGGGTTGTTTTAATGAACCCAAACACCCAATTTTCACTCCTGCACTCCCTTGGAGTTCCCTTTGTATGTACACAAAGTTTCAGACTGCGAGGTTTCATGGTTTTGGAGGTATGCAGGAGACGCACATACACACACACACACACACACACACACTGACATTAATCAGTGTGGATGGATTCTCTGACCCACCTTTCTTTCCCACCTCAACCCGCCGTAGTCTCCACCGTCGCGATCACCATCCCCTGGTTATTTTGTTATTTTCTGGGTGAATAAACCCGTTGGTTGTAAAATAATAAAGATCCTCGTGTGCTTCTTGCAATTCCCGAGCGCACAAAGCCACCATTGTTCGAGCGCAGTCCAGGGGCGAGAAAGCCAGTTTTGGTCCATCTGTGCAGCCTCGGTCTCAATTGGTGTGAACACGACAATAATAATAATGGTGGTGATGATGATGATGATGATGATGATGATGATGATGATGATGATGATGACTTTAATAGTGAAGTGAAGAACCCACCACCAGTGCTGGTCCTCGTTGAATTGTGGCCCAGAGAATCAGCAAGCACACCTGATGGGTAGTCAGGCAGAACAATTCGATTAAAGTTATTGTTCAAGCAGAATCATTAAAATGTTTGTGTTTGTTTTGCATCGCTTGAAAAGAAGTTAAGAAGTAAAAATTATGATTGTGGAGATGATGATGATCATCATCATCATGGTGATTGGTGATGATGATGATGATGATGTTTTAATAGCGAAGTGAAGAACCCACTACGGGTGTTGTTCTTCTTGGACAGGTATCCCACAGAACCATCAGGCACACATGAGGGGTAGAGTCAGGTGGAACAATTTGATAAAGGATCCATATTGTTCGAGCTGAATCATTAAAATGTTGTTGAATGCAGAATGAGAAGAATTAAACAAGTGAAAGGTTTTATTTCAAAGCTTTCAGCGAATACCGAAGGTACACCTGTGATGTAGAGTAAAATGGTGGGGTACGTACGGGTGCAGGGAGTAGTGATTGAATCGTGTAGCTGATAACCATCCGCACAACGGCTGCACTTGAGACCCTCAACTCCTTCTTTACAATAGCATTGCCCGGTATGTAGGTTGCACATATCGGATCTCGATCCGAACATACTGCAGTCACAAGCTACCGAGGAACACGAAGGCAACACCCTCTAAGGTATTCAAACAAATGCACAATCGACCGGAATTCATTCGACGAGGTCACCCTGTTGGTTGTGTCACTCCTGGGAGCTGTGTCTCTGCCAATGAGGCAATAATTTGAAATTTGGCAAAGATGCCTGTACACACTGGCCTACTCTTTTTAAAAGGGCACAGTGGGACATTTAACACCTACCAGTGAATGCTATCTGAAAGGACACCCGGCTTGACGTCCTGAACGGACTGATGAACTCCCTCCTCCACTCCCTCCTTCACACACAGTCTATAAAAAATATTTAATGGAAGCAACATGTCCGAACTTGGACCTCATATCGATCCCTACTTCCTACCCAATCCTACACTCCCCCCAGTTACCATGCAGATCCCCCATCACTCAAGTACTCACGCTTGCAGGCGTTGTGATGACTCATGTCGTAGTTGAAATCTCGGCAGAATAACAGGGAACAGACCTGGCAGTGTCGTCCGGTCGTATTGTGTCGGCAACCGATGCACCGTCTACCATTGCCAGTGATTCCGTGCCATCCTTGGTCGATTTCGCAGGTGTTTGAGTGATCGTTGCAGCTGCATCCTGCAGGTACACGAGTGGGGAAACAAAACGACAATCACAGAGATTCCCACATCGAATGAGATTCCCCCATCAAACAGTCTCTCCCTTGTGTGCACTCCTCATCATGGAATACAACGAACGATCAACACGGTGCTAAATCAGTGTTCGAGCACACCGACATTCACGTTCCGACGTGGACACAGAAATTGACCGATGAACCGTGTATAATCGAACCTACCGTCTTGAAAACCTCATCAATCAGAAATGGAAAATACATAATTTTAAAACTCAAATCTATTTTACATTGGTGTTTCGTTTCCCTCTTCGATACGCTTACAAGCGAGAGCTGTTTCAACCACATTCAAAGACTTGGGAAGCGAAATAAAGGTTCGAGGCAGGGCTCTTTGTTTCCCTTTGTTTCCATAACTTTGTCGTTTCGTTTCCCTTTGTTTCCCCACTCGAAGGTATTATCTCCAGTCAAAGAGAGTCTAAGGTATTATCTAAGTCTGTCCGTCCCGCGCGATGGGCAAACACTCGTCTAACTTACCAAAAACAGAGACGTTTAGAGTGGCTTTGGTTTCTCCCAGTCTATTCCGAGAGATGCAGACATAAACCCCAGTGTCAGACAAGGAGAGATTTGACAAGACCAGGAAGTTGGACAATCCTGAAGAAAGGTGAGTGGAAAGAGATTTTTCATCATGAAACCACTGTGGGGTAGATGGCCTGGGGTGAGGGTGAAGGGTGGAATACATGTCGAACAAAATTATGAACATATTTATATTTTATACAAACTGTATATATATTTTTGTGTATATATATATATATATATATATATATATATATATATATATATATAAATATATATATATATATATATATATATAATATATATATATATATTTTTGTGTATATATATATATATATATATATATATATATATATATATATATATATATATATATATATATATATATATATATATAAATATATATCAAGCCTGGTGTTGGCGCAGTGGTTCGGGCAGCGGCTTGGGATCCAAAAGGTCCTGAGTTCAAGCCCCGTTGGGCCACTGAATTAATACACCAGGGGGTTGACTCAGCCTGTCATCCTTCCGAGGTCGGCGAAATGAGTACCAGTGTACTGGGCCGGTGTATACCCCGGTTAAAATAGGTGTACCATGTCCCTGTGTCGTAAGAGGCGACCAGGGTTGCGTCAGGAAGGGCATCCGGCGTAAAACATGTGCCAAATCACTATGCGGATCATATGGATGATTCGCTGTGGCGACCCCTAACTGGAGCAGCCGAAAGAAGAAGAAGAAGATATATATATATATATATATATATATATATATATATATATATATATATATATATATATATATATATATATATATACATATATATCATATAAAACCCTTTCTAACCACTGACTGACTCACTGATTCACTCGTTGACTGATATTAAAGATCAGTACCTTCCGGGTGAGGTGGAAAGGTGAAATTTTGCCTGCCGGTGGACATCAATGCCGGTGTACAATAAATGAAAATATAAATAAATGAAAAAAAGAAAGAAAAAAATGCAGGTCAGCAACCTGAGACAATGAGGAAGCACAGTAATTTTGTGTGCCGACGGACATCAAAGCCAGTTTGCTGGAAAAAATAAAAAAATCACAGAACTGTCAGAAAGCATCCGTAAATGAATGAAAATATAAATAAATGAAGAAAATAAATGAAAAAATGCAACAATGGAGGAGGAGGATGAGATTTGGACCACATTCTGTGCAGAGTGTTGGTGCTGCTTAAGCAGTCTCCTTGGCTATTGGGCACAATCCTGGACGGGTCGCCACTCCGACACAGGATACCAGCATGCCGGCATTCATTTTGCCGACCTTGGACGGATGATTGGCCGACCTAACCCCACCTGGCATTAATTCAACAGTTGAGCAGGATTTGAGCTCAGGACCCTCGGATCCAAAGCTCGCCACCCCAACCATTAAGCCAACACCAGGCATAAAACAATGAGGAAGCATGGTAATTTTGTGTGCCAACAGACATCGAAGCTGGTACACTGGAAAAGATCACAGAACTGTTGGAAAGCATCCATAAATGAAAATATGAGGAAATGAAAATAAATAATTCCGGTTCTGTTGTCTTTCTGTTCTGGGTTTGGAGCGTCGGCAGGTCTCTTTCAGGGCTCTCTGATGACGATCTAAAAGTTATATGTCCTGGTCGTTATATGTCCCGTTTTAACTGTTTATTTTCTCACCTACATATAACTGTGTGTTCCTCGTTCGGTTTTGTTTCAAAAATCGTGCTATTTTGTGAGTTTTCGTCGACCTTGTCTTACTGGGTTGCTTGAGGCCTACCCATCCTTCCCCTTGGTGTATGATCCTGTTAATTTGTATTTTCTCCCCATGACCTTCAATTCCTATCTTCCCCACTTTCCCAACGTCCCCCACCCCCCCCCAACAAAACACTCTGTTTCTTGTCTTAAATCCCCCCCCCCAAAAAAACCTACCTTTGTTCTTCTTCTTCTGACTACTCACGAGTCCCGATCCTTCTTCTTCATCTCCTCTTCATCTCCTCCTGCCGGCACATCATCTTTATTCTTCTGAGCTAACCTCTCGATATTACCTTCACGATTTCTTCCTCCAACCTTCCATTCCCGAATCTTACCTGGTCTTCAAAAATAAATCAAAAATCAATAATCTTCCTTGCATCCTTTCGATCTATACACCTCCTGTATAGTCCCTGTAATGTCCATCTTGTATTCCCCATGTTCCCCGCCCCATCCCTCTCCCTTCCACAGATCTACTAATGTCTCTGTTCCCCACTGTTTTGTCCTTCCCACTCCTGCCCCTCTTGTCTCATGCCCCCCTTGCTGGGCGTTGTGTGTTAGCTCTCATACGAGCCTCGACAAGGTGTACAAAAAATAATTAAAAGGAAAAAATAGAAAATAAATGAAAAAAATGCAGGTGAGCAACCCAAAACAATGGAGAAGAACGGTAATTTTGTGTGCCGATGGACATCGAAGCCGATACTCTGGAAAAAAATCACAGAACCTTCGGAAAGCATCCGTAAATTAAAATATAAATACACGTAAATGGGAAAAAAAAATTGAAAAATCAAATGCAAGTGAGTGACCCGAGACAATGTGGAAGTACGGTTGGTATGTTTACACAATGTGTGAGCACACCCCGCTGGTATATACATATATTCGTTATATTTTAATTTTCTCCCACACTCAAAACACGACACAAGACTTCCTCCCACAGTGCTTTGCACATTTTTCTCTGTTCCTCGTTCCCCTTAACTTTATGACGATTATTACATACCAATCCGAGTCTGACTTATCCTTGAATTAACAACACAATCATTGGCTGAATCTTCCCAGAATGCCTCTTGTCCGGTTCATAACTCCTTCATTACTTTGTCCACCCCTCCTAAACCCACCCACACAAACACTGTGACTGTGATCATCAATTCCACACCAACCTTGGCCTTCCCTTTGCTCTGCATTCATACTTCAGCTCTTCTCCCACAGACGACCACCCGGATGTCTTCGAGATCTCCAGCTCTGGGGGATCTAGAGATTGGAACAACAGAAGAAGAAGAAGGGTTCTGCATTCATAACACTGAACAGTTCAAGCTGTATTGAATTGAATGAGTCATGGTGTCACACATCACACTTACACTCAACTTGCAAAGTCCAGTTTGCCCACAGCGTGCCGGTCAGGTGACTCACAATACACATCACGTGACGTCCATCATCCCGACGATTACCCAGGATTCTGACAGTGTTTCTGACCTTGCCCTTCAAAACTACTTGATGGGTCTTCCCATCTGGGAATACAGCAAGTAAGTGGAAACCAAAATAAGGAAATGAGACATTATGGCAACCACCAGAAATTAACGAAATCCAAGATCAACCAACAGGGAAATGAATAGCTTACAAAGAAGCTTCTCGTCTTTCAGCCAAAAGATCATTCCTGCTGGACGGCCTAGATTACTTGTGCACAAAAGTTCGATCGATTCGTTTTCCCCGATTGGCTTCTCAGGGCCACTCACGACTGGCTGACTTGGAGGGACTATGCAAGTGTTCGAGGATGAAAGAGTTTGGAGCAGATGTTGAACATAGGAAAGGTTGGTGGGGAAAAAAAGAGCAAGGTAAATAACAAGGAAAGAGTTTTCTAAACGGTAACTATATGTTCAGCGATTCAGACACAAAAACATTTTGATACAATGATGGAACAACAGAGCTTGTCATTTTGGAATAGCATCACAACAATAGCAAGCAATTAAGTGCATTCGTAAACGAGGCAACGACGTGCTGATTGTTATCCCTCAAGGACCTGCACATCAGCACTCGATGCCTCCTGCATCAGAAACATACAGTGCAGGACTCAGTCACCAATAAAACAACAAAAAGAGCAATCAGAGATAGCAGACCCTTTCCAAGATCTTGTTTGGTGTGGTGCTTGTGTATGTTGTATGGTGTTTGTGTGCTGGTGTGTTACGTCATAGAAAAGAGACATCACTGGAATTGCTACTTTATAACTGCTGGCAGTGATGATCGGTTACCAAGACATCCCGTTTCGATGCAACCCCGCTTTGATCAGACGACCCTGAGTAATCAGAAGGAACGGTGAAACAGAAAAAAGCAAAGATGAAGTCATCAGGAGGAACGTGGATAGGATTCGGGATTATGCTGATACTTCTCCACCTTATACCCATCCAGTTGCAGCCAACTGAACTTCATTCAAAAATAAAAAAATTAAAAAGAACCCAGATCAACAAAATTTAAAAACATTTTCAGAAGGAACACAATGTGTCGGATTATAATTCAAACAGAATTCGGAGCGTCATTGTTATTCTTGAGAACAATACCAGTGGCATCGGAAAGGTCCAGGAGCACGGTATGTGCCATGTGGCAAACTTTCGAGAAGGGACGTCACGCGGCTTGTGGAAAATGTCAGACGATAAAGGTTGTTACTTCAGGTGAGGGAACCGTGTTTTGAGGTGAACATCATTCACAGCAATCCCATAAGTTATATTATATTTCAGGAATAGCCGATGCTGCACAAGTGTGTGTGTGTTTGTGTGTGTGTGTGTGTGTGTGTGTGTGTGTGTGTGTGTGTGTGTGTGTGTGTGTGTGTGTGTGTGTGTGTGTGTGTGTGTGTGTGTGTTCTGTAAGACATTCATACCCCAAACATTGACACGTGTATCACCGGTGAGCGGAGTTTCCCTCCTATAATCTGTGCAGGTGTAAATCCCATCATCCTCCTCTTTAAGGCTGTGGATTGAAATGATGGATCGATGTGGCTGCCATGACACCAACTGTATTCGTGGATCGCTTGTCACTGGGGGATTAAAGAGGTGAGGTTAACGGCATAAAAAAATCATCTTATTTAGTTTGGCTGATCCTGAACTCCCTCATTTTATTCTCTCCTGGCCTCTCTTTAATCGAGTCACCTTTCCCTATTTTAGTCCTCCAGCTTAACACAATAAATCAGAGGTAGCATACTTGTATTTAAGTTATCGAGTATACTTTGAATATCAAACAGAATATGATTTGAGAGTAAAATATCATCCTGCTGTTCTGCAGGTACAGTAGGGTTTGGTATCATGTATTGTTACGAATTTGGAAGTTTACTCAACTCAACATACAGGTCCTATAGAACAGTTATATCGATAAGTATGTGTTGTTTCGTTTGGGTCCCCGTCCCTTGTTTAATGGGTGAATAAATGTACATGCGCTGTGAGTGATTTTGATAGTCAGGGTTTTCTTTTATTTTTACACCACCAACATCATCTACAACAACACCAGCATCATCCTCACCTTCACCTCTCTCTGACCAACGCCATTGCCTACGTGCGTGTCAGCACGTATGTGGGCGGAGCCCAAGCAAGATAATGTTCCCCTGCCTGTTTGGTGGGCGGTCTGCAGCGACGGCCGTCATGCACCCCCCCCCCCACCGGTCCAATCAACGGCATTGGCGCCCGTTTTGGCCAATGACAGGGCGACGAGCGCATTCTGCGCGCCAAAAACCAGCCAATGAGGGAAGACATAGACCACGACACCGAGGTTCGGCTGAGAGAGGGGGAAGAATAAAGGTCCGGCTCCGTTTTTCCGGGAGAGAGAAACTTGGGACGCGAGTGGTGATCACATTCGCCTGACACGAGTGGTGATCACGTTCGCCTGACGCGAGTGGTGATCACGTTCGCCTGACACGAGTGGTGATCACGTTCGCCTGATACGAGTGGTGATCACGTTCGCCTGACACGAGTGGTGATCACGTTCGCCTGACCAAGAGTGGTTATCACGTTCGCCTCACACGTGAAAGGTCCCCGGTGGTGGTTGTTCTTTTGGAAAGCCAGTGTTTCGTCTTGCCAGACTTCGCCCTGCCAGCCTCCGATCGCCGGAAGCCCGGTCGTGTGGACGCCTGGGCTGCTACAGGTTCGAGTCCCGCCACCTCAACGTACCCGCACGAGGCGGACAGATCCGCGTGTAGGCTCTGGTCTTCAGCTCGCCTTTCCCTCTGGGCTGGAGGCCTCAATAAAGGTTGTGGCCACCGGTTCTTGTGTGTGTGTATTTGTGAGCCTGTCTGTAAGTAGGAATTGTATAAGTGCTCTTTGCTGTACATACTGTGACGTCCACGGGACTTGAACAGTCCCGCCAACGTAGAATGAGCCGAAACGATGGAGGCGGTTTATTTATTTATAACCCAAACATGGCGGTTCTAATCGCTCTACCGCAAACGGGACGAGGAAGGTGGCACGAGTCACTTTTCACTGAGTTGATGATGTTTATTTGTTTTTATTATTAACCAGAAATAACAAGACTCGGCAAGAAAAGGGATCCGGGGCGATTCGACGGGATGGTGTGGGATCGGGCGTGGGGAAAAACACAGACAATTCCAATGAATATACAATTCTCAAACCCTCTAAGGCGCCAAGTACACACACACACACTCACACACACACACACACACACACACACACACACACACACACACACACAAAACGTAGCTACTTCTGGTGGTCAGGCTGGACCGTGGTGTGGACGCAACTGTCCCTGGATGAGCGTCGGACGAGCTGGCCTTGCTCTCGTCAGGGGGGCAGGAGAAACCGTGGTGTTGTCGACCTCCTGGTCCTGGCCCAAGTCGGCTCACAGCCGCCAGGGAACCAGTTCTGGCGCCAAATTGCGAGCAGGAGAGGGAGGCAGGTCCGCCCGCCGTTCGACCGCGTACTCCGAGTCAGCAGAACCCCAGAGCCAACCAAGGTGAGGCACGAGGCTCAGCAAGGCTCCAAGACACGATGAAGAACATGATCGAATCAGCACAACAACAAGTACGCTTCCCGCGCAACAGCCTCCACACCAAAAAAACACGATCTTTTTGTCCCGATCTTCTTCCTCTTCCTTTTCGACCCCGAACAGAACCTTTTTATCCTCCCGTCCTCGTCACTTCCAATCGAGCCGTTTTATTGGCCCACCGCCGTCGCCCTCCGCCAATCGTGATCACGGGGCGGAGCCATCCGCAGCCCTGTCCTGTGACGTCACGGCCAGCCTCCAGGGACTACTAAAAGGGGTTTACGCAGACACACTCACCCTATCCCGTGTCCCTATCTAATTACGTGACAATTTTCCCCCTTGAAGAAATGAACATTTACTAGACAACTTATCACCACTGAATTGCTACTTATTACATCGAGATCCTGGTAAACTCGAACAGCATGGCATACCTAATTAAACATCCTAATTACCCTTTGAATGCATACCCCCCCTCAAACGTAACACTGCCCCCTCCTCTGGTACCGCAGCTCCTGCAAGGTATATCACAGGCGCTACCGTACCAGCCTTAACACTTACTGACTCACACCTAATTAACCTAACGAAATAAAGTAGGAGGGGCAATGGGCAGCGAGTCGCAGCTAACTTACCTATCCTGCTTAATGTACTACCCCATTATGGCCTTATCCTCGCCTAAACAATCATTCGTTTTTTTTTTATTTTATTTTATTTTATCACATGAGAGCACTGAGCGAAGTTGCACTCCATCTTCTGGATCATCGCTCTTGCCCAGCACTCTTCCAGTGATCTGGGGAGGGGAAACAAAAGGTTCCACAAAAACACAACACTTATACTTTACATTCCTACTCTAAGCCTTAACGACACTATTCACAGGATATTTACACTTGACCGCCTCCCCCAGTGGATGCTAATAGACCCAGCGTTACCTGGGGAGCCAATTTTCAAATTTGCTTGCCCCAAAATTATGCGGACATCATGCCCTTGCTGCACATGTCAAGTTGTGCGGGATCGAGTGGGACTCATACATCTTCACAACACTCACACCATGGTCATCATCACATTTCTAGGTCATGGTCCTCATTTTAATCATGCAGGCTGAATCCCGTCGTGGCCGTGGGGTGGGTTACCACAAGATGATGGGGGCATCTCAGGTGCAACCATGCCCACAGGTAAGCTTTAGTCCAACCCGGACGTTTCTCCGCCCCGCTCCCTTTGATTCCCTCCCCCCTGGTAGCCATCAGCTCTAATCCCGTACAACACACTGGAAGGGGTCTCACTGGCTCCTCGGGCCTTCCTGGGTCGCCAAGGTCCTACCCGCCTTGGTCGCCCAACCAGACCCTCTCCCAGTTGCCTCCAGACACTGTCACCATTAGCCACCAGGGGTGAATCTCCTTGAAGGGGGTCGCAATTCCCGCTCACCGTGAGCTTCAGCAATCCCTGTGGACAAGCACATCATCCCCACCCACAAAACCCACATGACTCCCCCACCCCATCGGCCTTACATGTGACACCTGCATTTCTAACACTTCGCCGACCATGACCTTCCCTGTTACCACACCCTGTCCAATAAAAAATCAATGTGTGCACCATACATTTCACTTCTTAACTTAAAACAACTCACACAGCACTTCTCACCCGATCCACGCACCAGCCATTGGACAGCCACTTGTGCCCGCTTTGTTACCAATTACCCACTGTCCCGATTGTCACTCTAAAACCCAGCAGAACTTACAAACCCATGCCAATTTTCCCACAATTCATTTTTTTTCCACCAAAGGAGGGCACTTCGCCACAATCTCAGCAGCCGAGCATGGCCGTATATGCTCAGCCCAATCTAGTCTCCCCGACCCCCGACAGTGATCTCCGGACCCGACCTATGAAAGGGCATCTCGGATAGACCTGGCGGTTCAGCAGGAGGATTCACCCTCTCCGAGTCTAAAAGTCTATTGGAGGGTCCCTCCATCGCCGGGTACCGGCAATGTCGTTGCATGTGTCCTCTTCGCCCGCACCGGAAACAACTCCCCATAAAAGGCCCCCGTGAGTATCGGTGAAATGTCTCTTCCGGTTCCGGACCCCCTCGGCCATAATCGAATTGCTCTATTGGCTGGGCTGGACCCCGCCGCTTTGCTGCACTAACTACCGGATTACCCTTTATCAAACTCGACAGTTTCTGGCAATTTTCCTGAAACATTTGGGTAATGCCAATTTCTCCCAGCCCCTCTCCTTGATCCTGGATCTCCGCCTGTCGGACCGTCACCGATGGCCTCTCGGGCACCCGACCCGGCCGCCTCCACGAGGCCAGCCTGGCTGCGCACTCAGCCGCTCGGTGAACGGTGGGTGGATCCTGTAGCTCCACTTGCGCTCGGACCTCAGGGTCAGGAAGAGCAGCTAAAAAATTCTCGAGTGCCAGTCTGTCCCATGCCTCCACTGTAAGGTCCCGATACGCGATCCTGACTGATTGGTAAATGTCCTGTGCCAGCTCCTGCATTGTCTCACCCGGCTTTAATCTGCGGTGCTGGAGCTGGGCCCGCACCAGATCACAGTTTGCCGCGAACCCAAACCGACGGCTCAACGCCTCGCAAATGTGGGAGCTGGTCAACATCCCCGCCGCGATCACGTTTAACACATCTGCGGCTGGTCCCCGCAACGTTGCCACCAAATTCCCTGTACTTTCCTGCTCATTCCACCCGTTTAGTCGGGAAATGCACTCAAATTGCGTCAGAAAAGCTTCAACGCTCCCTGACCCGTCGAAATTTACCAGGGGGATCACTTTTACGGTGGCCCGCTTCTCAGTTTCTCCCTTGTCCGAATCCAGCCCAGGGATCAAACACCCTTGTGGCTGCGTATCCAATTTCGGAGCCCACTGTGGCCAAAGATGTTTTGTGGTGAGGGTCTCATGGGTCAATTTTGCCTCCTGTTCCAAACGTTGAATGGACCGATTCACCTCTTCCCGCAGGATCTTCTGGGCCCGCACAACCTCCTCCAAGGCTCCGTCGCGAGTTTGTAGTTGCTCCTCAACCAACCCGGACACTCTACTTACAAAAGACGGCTCTACCAGGCCTTTATCCAAGTCTTCATCTTGGCTCATAATTTTATCTTGTTCGTCCAAACGAGCCTCCAATCCTTTTACCTCCTCCGCCAAATTCATCCCTTGCTTCCTCAGCTCTCCCCACTCTTCTATTTGCAGCTGCATACGAGCATCCACACAGGCACGATGACGTTCCAGGCTTTCATCCACTTTATCAACCCGAATGTTCGTTGCATCAATTTTATCTACCAATTTTTTCCGTATATTTTCCCCCTCCAATGTAATTTCCACCTTTGTTTCCTCCAATCTATCCTCGAATTTACTTTGTATTTCCCCCAATTGAACATCCACACACTCCTGCATCTCAGTTTTCATTTTCTCCATCTTTTCCCCCAATTCATCCCTCATTAAATCAATCCGTGCACCCAACTGTTCCCCCATTACCCCCAATCGATCCGCCATCTCTGCCCCCTGTGCCGTCATTTCTGCCCTCTGTGTCACGAATTGATTTTCCATTTGTGCCGTCATTTCTGCCCTCCGTGTCACGAATTGATTTTCCATTTGTGCCGTCATTTCTGCCCTCTGTGTCACGAATTGATTTTCCATTTGTGCCGTCATTTCTGCCCCCTGTGCCGTCATTTCTGCCCTCTGTGTCACGAATTGATTTTCCATTTGTGCCGTCATTTCTGCCCTCTGTGTCACGAATTGATTTTCCATTTGTGCCGTCATTTCCGCTATTAAACGTTCCAACAGTGTCTGGATCGTCATCACACCGGTTTCCAGCGCTGCCGGCCCCGTTACGGGCGATGAAGCACGGTCCACGCTCGGAATGGGGGAGGTTCCAACCCTACCCCCGTCTCTCCCTTCTTTCCCCGACTCGCTGCCAGACACGTGACCTTCCTCCTCAAACATCTGCACATCCGCCATGGTGCAGAAGTCCCGTTTGCCGCCAATTTATTTAAATTTGAAAAATCCCGCCAAAATTTTCCCGCGCTCGCGCGCTTTTCTGTAATGATTTTATATTCCAATTCGTGGCGAGATTTTAATCTTGGCATATTCTCCCGATACCAAATATAATTTAGAGGGGTTCGAACATCCAACACCCTGACACCAATGTGACATCCACGGGACTTGAACAGTCCCGCCAACGTAGAATGAGCCGAAACGATGGAGGCGGTTTATTTATTTATAACCCAAACATGGCGGTTCTAATCGCTCTACCGCAAACGGGACGAGGAAGGTGGCACGAGTCACTTTTCACTGAGTTGATGATGTTTATTTGTTTTTATTATTAACCAGAAATAACAAGACTCGGCAAGAAAAGGGATCCGGGGCGATTCGACGGGATGGTGTGGGATCGGGCGTGGGGAAAAACACAGACAATTCCAATGAATATACAATTCTCAACCCTCTAAGGCGCCAAGTACACACACACACACACACACACACACACACACACACACACACACACACACACACACACACACACACACACACACACACACACAAAACGTAGCTACTTCTGGTGGTCAGGCTGGACCGTGGTGTGGACGCAACTGTCCCTGGATGAGCGTCGGACGAGCTGGCCTTGCTCTCGTCGGGGGGGGGGGGGCAGGAGAAACCGTGGTGTTGTCGACCTCCTGGTCCTGGCCCAAGTCCGCTCACAGCCGCCAGGGAACCAGTTCTGGCGCCAAATTGCGAGCAGGAGAGGGAGGCAGGTCCGCCCGCCGTTCGACCCCGTACTCCGAGTCAGCAGAACCCCAGAGCCAACCAAGGTGAGGCACGAGGCTCAGCAAGGCTCCAAGACACGATGAAGAACACGATCGAATCAGCACAACAACAAGTACGCTTCCCGCGCAACAGCCTCCACACCAAAAAAACACGATCTTTTTGTCCCGATCTTCTTCCTCTTCCTTTTCGACCCCGAACAGAACCTTTTTAGCCTCCCGTCCTCGTCACTTCCAATCGAGCCGTTTTATTGGCCCACCGCCGTCGCCCTCCGCCAATCGTGAACACGGGGCGGAGCCATCCGCAGCCCTGTCCTGTGACGTCACGGCCAGCCTCCAGGGACTACGAAAAGGGGTTTACGCAGACACACTTACCCTATCCCGTGTCCCTATCTAATTACGTGACAATTATCATTTCCCCCTTGAAGAAATGAACATTTACTAGACAACTTATCACCACTGAATTGCTACTTATTACATCGAGATCCTGGTAAACTCGAACAGCATGGCATACCTAATTAAACATCCTAATTACCCTTTGAATGCATACCCCCCCCCTCAAACGTACAAATACTTACATCTCATTAGTCGTGATAACTGCTTCTTGCGTGCTTTTCCCTTTCCCCATTAAAATAAATACATTTGTTAAATGTATCAGTTCGTTGCTGTGTTCCTTCCATTGGCTTAGCATGACGTGTGTTGGTGAATTACAAAGGCTGTTGCCACTGTAAATGTACATTTGGACCGACGGAACTTCGGCAACCCTCCGCTCGGGTTGCGTACGGGCCGGGCACGCTTACGGCCGGACTAGTACGAGGGCCGTCGAGGGTGTGAATACTCGGTAACTCGCCACGTGGAGCTCTAGGTATTTTGAAGATTGGCAAAATAACCCTGGACCACGTGGTGGAATTATTGACGATTTGCGGTCCGGCAAGGGACCCGTACCCTCAGAGTTTTCTGAAAGGTACGATCTAGATTCCGGGTGTTCGGTAGAGTCGACCCTACTGCTCCACCTCGCAGTTGTGCTCGCAGCCGATACCCAGACCGCAACAGTATTACACAGACCCATTGAGTCAGAAGTTAGATGGTGACCTTCAGGCGTGTAACACTCACTTGTCAAACTGACACAGGGCTTCGTCTTCCCATTATGGTGGAAAAGGCTCCAAAGATACCAGAATACCTTTCACAAAGATTAGACCCTGTGTGCTGGTACCCTGACAAAATTCTAAATTCCTAAGGCTCAGATTGGGTTGCTTTGGCCTCCTCGTTTTGTAAAGTGTTTTGAGATATTTAATGTAAACACGCCGATGCCAGGAGATTTGACAGCAGGTTAAAATGCCCTCCGAAGGAGGACACACTCAATGATGCAATCAAAAAACGGGGTCCGGCACACGAGGACGACAGATCGGCCCTCGCTCAATTCAGTTCATCGAAGCGAAGTTCCCCAGACCAGTTACGTCGTGGTTTGCTGTTATAGTTTGAGCTCACCTGGAACGACGTCCTGCAGAACTTGTGGGGTGGTGCCTCGTCCGTCCGTCTGTCCATCTATAAACACTTGCAACTTCTTCTCTGAAACTACACAAACGATTTCGATGAAACTTGACTGCAACTTTCATCACCCATGATGTGCCAAAGTTTGTTCACGGAATTTAAAAAATTGCTCCATTTTATATTCCTGTTTTGTCAATTTTTCTTTCCTCAACCGTATCCTGCTGTCTTGAATCAATTAATTATTTCCCCAAGTTCAGTCGGGCCTCCGGTTCTGGTGATAGTCGAGTGTGCTTCCACTCCGTCTTTGTTTTTTTTGGCCTCGTTTTGGCTCCTTTTATTCCATGTGTTGTTACTTATGATCCTTCAGCTCAATCCATTTCCCCTCATCCCTCAAGGCTGTGTGCACACAACCAAAATTTTCCCTTCACGTCCATTCGTGGTGTTAAACCCCTCCATGTCAGTTCCATCCAACCCTCACCCCCCCTACCCCTCCAATCTGCTCCCCCTGGTCCTGCTCTGACCGACGCCTTCAAACAACTTGAATTCTCCACCTGGAAGGCAAATGCAACCGAAGATCATTCCACAAAGTCCGCAACAAGAGTGAATCTACTCTCAGGAGAGCCAGTAAATAACATCTGTCCAATCTCAACAATGAGCTTTCAAACTTGTCTCTATCCTCTTAAACCTGTTGGCACCTTGGAAGTCTGTCTCTGGTGTACACTCCCCTTCCATCCCTTCCATCATTTCCAATAGCACCATAGTCGACTCTACTGGTGAGAAGGCCGAATGCCTCAATTCTGTGTTTGCTTCAAAATTTTGTGTCCCAACCTCTTTTTTTTTGTTCTCTCTCTCTCTCTCTCTCTCTCTCTCTCTCTCTCTCTCTCTCTCTCTCTCTCTCTCTCTCTCTCTCTCTCTCTCTCTCTCTCTCTCTCTCTCTCTCTCTCTCTCTCTCTCTCTCTCTCTCTCTCTCTCTCTCTCTCTCTCTCTCTCTCTCTCTCTCTCTCTCTCTCTCTCTCTACCACCTTTCCCAATCGTTCCCAATTGTTCCTGGAGTCTGTATCTTTTGCATCTGAGAAGAGTAAAATGTTTCTGACAAACCCAGACTTTGATCTGCAACTGGACTTTTGGACAAGCATCAGCTCATGTGCCTTAAAAATCTGCTCTGCTGCACTTGCACTCCCTTCTCTCTACCCTTTTCACCCTATCATTTGCCATAGGCCATCCTTCCATCTCCTAGGAAATCAGCCAACATCACCGCACTGCATAAAAAGTGCAATAATGGATGCCCTTAACTACAGACCAATTATCTTACTTCCAATCATAAGCAAGGTCATGGAATCCATCATCGCAGTTGATGTGAAATCATTCCTTTTCTCCAACAACCTCATCTCAGATCATCAATTCGGATTCAGACCAGGTTACTCCACCTTGGACGTGCTCACCCAACAATGGATGGAGGGTCTCAATGTCAGATATGAGATCAGCGCCGTCTTTCTGGACGGATCTCGAGCTTTCGATACAGTCTGGCATTATGCCCTGCTCTCCAAACTCTCCAACTATGGAATCCAAGGCCAACTCCAGTCTTGGATTGATGACTTGCTCTACTCTCATAGCCAATGTGTCGCTCTCAATGGAACTCTATCTTCTCCTCTCCCTGTCACGGGTGGAGTGCCGCAAGGCAGTGTTCTTGGCCCAATCCTATTCCTATTCTTCATCAATGACCTCTGACTCTGGAAAATCCTCTTTATCATTTTAATGATGGCTCCACCCTCAGCCGTGACATCCCTCATCCTTCAGCCAAGCAGACAGCAGCCTCTTCACTCTCTTCAGACCTTCACAAAAATCACAATCTTGGAATGTCTTTATTACCCTGAGAAATCCCACACATTCACTCTCTCTCTCTCTTCCACAAATCGACTTTCTGAACAATCCTCTCAAAGAGGTTCGGTCACTCAAACTCTTGGGTCTCACTCTCAGTCATGATCTCTCTTGGGCAAGCCACATTTCAAAGTTGGCCTCCAAAGCCAGACATCCAAAAAATCCGACCGGCCATTGTCCGTCGTGCAAAGTCCTTCCTTGACACACCTGAATTCCTATCCAACGACAAATCTTTCATCCGCAACTCGATGGAGTACTGCTCTCCCCTCTGGGCTTACTCCCCTGCCTCACACCTTGCTCAGCTCGACGCCATGGAAACCAAGGCCTTCAATATCATCGCAATCTCTCGCGACGAAGGTGAGTCTATAGGTCGATCAAGTTGCCATCGCAGATAGGTCAGTGCTCTGTTTGTCTTCTACCGCCTCCTTTCTCGTCTTGCACACTCTGCCCCCTCTCTCTCTCTCTCTGTGGATTTAGCCCCCCCCCTTCCAGGTATCTGCAGGGCTCAAACGCTCCAACATGCTCACCTCTACTCATTTATTCTTTCTTTTTCTCTCACCTGTGGAAGCACCTTCCACACTCTCTTCGATCTCATTCTTCCCACCAGGTCTTCAAGACAGCTGTTCACCACCATCTCAAGTCACCCCCCATATGCAAAGCCACGATCTTTTCTGCACCCGTTAAAAACACTCCCCCACACCTCCCAAAATTTGGCTTGTTTACCCATATTGTCCACACCTTGCGTTCTCCCCTACACCTCATCGTTACCTGCATCGCTTGTTTGTCCGTCTCCCTCGATGTTCTCCCTCCACCCTAATGATGGCATTCTCCTTTCTCCTGCTGTTTCTTTTGTTATGTTGTGTCCTGATCTGTTATGTGTTCCAGCTCTTCACGGGTCATGACTGTGTATTTAAAATTATTAAATAATACACCCGAGCGGGTTTGACAGTCAGCTCGGATACAAAACTTGATGCAACCGAGTGTTAATCAACCTGATCGACGATGAAAAGTGAAAAGATAATTTAAATTGAACTTAAAATAACCGCGCGAAGCCGTGCTGAAGTCAACGGACCTCGTGTGGCCCAATAAACAGGGCCAGACGACAGAGTTAACGAGAAACTAGCCGGTCAAATTAAATCTTAATAATCCCTATGTAACCCATTATGCATTCTACCGTCTGATGCTTCCTGATAGGCCATTCGACCTATTGGTCATTTTGCACTTGATGACCCTGTAACCTTGACCCGAGGCGAAAATGCGAAAAAGGGCTCAGAGGATCTATAGAGAGCAATTTGTATTATCATCGTGTCAAGTTAGAACTCAATCGTCCGAGACGTCTCGGAGGAGATAGAAAAATAAAAATTGTTTTATGGACGGACGGATCTGAGGACATCGAACGGTTATATTGTTGTGGGCCGGGGTTCGACAGCGATAAACGACCACGAGGTGGAGCAGTGGAGTCGTCTCCCACCGAACACCTGGAATTTAGATCGTGACTCTTGGACAACTCCGAAAGGTCACGGGTCACTTGGAGGACCGTGGTCGCCAATATTTTGACGGCGTGAGGTCGGGTCCATTTGGAGGGGGTACTCCACAGTGCGGCACCTGCAAGACGTGCAGCTCAGCCCACGGTCACACGCGTGGGGCTCGTGCCCGCGGAGGAACTCGAGTCGAGTAGTCAGAGTCCCAGGGCGAGAATCAGGGTCACGGACAAGACCCAGCAAAACTCCAACGAACGCCCAACGCAGAGCTGTAACGAATCCTCCCAGCGAATGCCCACAAAACCATCCAGAGCTCACTTTCCCCACTCAGAACCCTCTTCAGGTGGGAGGGATTTCTTTCCTCGCCACTCGCCTCCTGATTGGACGGTTGCATCACGCGATCCGCTGGCCGTCCCTCATTGGACAGGCGCATGGTAGGCGGGGCAACTCCCACCTTTCTGGGGCAGAGTCGGAGCTGAGACGATTGTAACTCCGCCTACCTCCTCACCTAAGGCCACGTGTGTAATGGCGACGGTGGAGCGAGGCGACGTCCGCTGTTGTTGTTGTTGTTGAGGTTGATATCTAAATTCTAACTATAAAATAACTCGTAGCGCACACACGAAATTCCCATAAGACAGAAGGAGGGATTCTAACTATAAACACATGCTTACCGAAATAACTAAGCTTAGGGACTGTTGTCTGTCTGTGTGCACAAGGTTTCCAAATTCGTAACAATATTAAGTCAGCGATCTGACCTTAAAACTGCCCGTGGTGGAGGTGCTGCCCGGAAGATATCCAGTTGTTCATAAAAGGTTTGTAATACTTCCCGACCATTCCTGTTGTGCAAAACACATTCATTTAGCAGATTCCTTCCACTCACTCACCCATCATGTTTTCGAAAAAGAGAACTTCATGTGGTTGCCTCTCCCACTGCAGTATACTCCTTGTATCCTGCGGTGCTTTTCTCCAACAATCGAGCTGAATCGTTCCTCCAAGGATCGCAGAACCACCTTTCACCGTCAATAAATCATACTCTGAAAGGTGGTGGGGGCAGAGAGGATGGCGGTTGAGAGAGGGGCATCACCCTACAATGAGTACAGAAATGATCTTTTGTACAACTGATCATGATCAGCATGGAATGAGATGTTTCCAAAGCATCAGCTTTCACAAATCATCGTGATAATTACTCCACAGCATAACGAAGCACAAATATATCTGCTACATCAGCCAATCAAAGACACTTTACACGATTCACAATTTCACATCACTGGCCGGTTCGCCGAGCCCTCGCGGGATTTTAAATGGGGTATGCAAGGAGGGGCGAAAATGAAAAACGGCGTCCAGAGCGGTCAGGCTTTACACCAAAGAGGTCAAGGATTGACCGTATCCTTCCTTTTCGGGTCCTCACCGAACGCAGAAGAGACTTTCGGCAGGGGCTGCTTGCAGCTTATGTTGATCTCTGTGAAGCGCTTGATTCAGTGAATCGGGATGTCCTCTGGAGGATTCTTGGTCTTCGTGGGATGCCACCAAAACTGATCGATCTGATGACTGAACTCTAATCTGGTACAGAGAGTGCTGTGAGATGTGGTGGTTCCATCTCTGACTTATTAACCTCTGCCATCTTCGAAGATGGATGGAGGTTACTGTTTTCTGTGTTTGTTTGTTTTCTGTTTGTTTTCTGTTTGTTTGTTTGTTTCTGTTTGTTTGTTTGTTTGTCTGTTTGTTTGTTTGTTTGTGAACAGTATTACGGAAAAACTCCTCGACGGATTTCGACGAAACTTGGTGGGGGGGGGGGTTAGGTATGGTCCAAGGGACATGTCATTAAATTTTGGACTTGTTCCATCCCACCCCCCCAAAAAAAATTGTTACCCCCCCCCAAAAAATAGAGATTTTTTTTTTGCATTTCTACATGTTTTAAGTGATTTCCAACCCCCCCCCAAAAAAATTGTTACCCCCCCCCAAAAAAGAATTTTTTTTCATTTCTACATGTTTTAAGTGATTTCCAACCCCCCCCCCCCCCCAAAAAAAAAAAAAAATTGTTCGAGAAAAAAAATTTTTGCAACTTTTTTTCAACAAAATTTTGATTTTTTTTTTTGCATTTCTTCATGTTCTAAGTGATTTCCAACCCCCCCCCCAAAAAAAATTGTTACCCCCGCCCCAAAAAAAGATTTTTTTTTTGCATTTCTACATGTTTTAAGTGATTTCCAACCCCCCCCCAAAATAATTGTTCGAGAAAAAAAAAATTTTTGCAACTTTTTTTCAACAAAATTTCGATTTCTTTTTTTTGCATTTCTACATGTTTTAAGTGATTTCCAACCCCCCCCCCCACCCCAAAAAATAATTTGGAGAAAAGAACTATAACTGTCAGCACTGTTGACATATTTAATGAATAAGATATGGTTCACTTGAGTGACCCAGCAGTATTGGCGGCGGAGGTTTTGCACTCTCCCGAGTGTTCCCCCTCTAGTTTCCACTTGTTATTGGTGTGTACTGGCTCGCACACTTTTCAGCACTTGTATGGACTGGATTCTAGGGAGAATGTCGGAGAGATCAAGCTGCGGTGCATCATTTGGGAATGTCAAGATCTCTGACTTTGATTTCTCAGATGATGCGGTCATCTTTGCGGAGACTTTAGAAATCCATTTGAGAGCCTTCGAGGTGCTGAATGAGGAGTTGGAGCCGCTGGGATTACGGGTTTCCTGGGTCAAAACTAAGATCCAGGCTTTCAATGGTATCTTGGATGCTGCTGTCCTGTCTGTGCCTGATTGTGGTGAGGATGTTGAGGTCGTGGAGAGATTCACTTACCTTCGCAGTGATATTCATGTCTCTGCTGGCTGTGAGCCAGAGGTCAATAGATGTCTGGGTCGGGCCTGAGGAGTCATGGATTCACTGGATCATGGGGTGTAGCACTGCCGGTACCTGTGCAGGAGGATAAAGTCCGAGTCTTCAGGTCCTTGGTGCTTCTCATCTTGCTCAAGGGATGTGACACTTGGACTCTGACCAAGGATCTGAGACGGAGACTTAATTATTTTGGTACCAGGTCTCTTCGGAGAATCTTTGGCTGTCGCTGGTCGGACTTTGTGTCCAACGAGCGGTTGCTGAGAGAGACTCAGATGAGAATTTGTTATCTGCATCGTCCGTGAGCGTCAGCTGCGGCTGTATGGACATGTGGCTCGTTTTCCTGACGCTGATCCTGCTCACCAGATTCTCTCAGTGAGGGAGTCTCGTGAGTGGAGGAGGCCAATGGGCCGACCACGCACCTCGTAGTTGCAGCAGGTTGATCGGCATCTCAAGGAAATGGGGATGGGCTAGGCATCTGCCTGGGGGATGGCCAGACGGAGGCCCCTGGAGTACCGGTGGAAAGTGGATGCAGCGACGCGCTGCTCTGGCGTATGCTCCCACACCTGACCTGACCTGAATGGATTCCACATGAATGAAGATTGGCAAAGTGTGCAATTAACCCGTCAAAGGGATTGTGTAACACTGTTACCACTACCAAGGTACATTTGATTGAATTTGAGTCGTGGAACAACAAGGAACGAGACGTGAAGCGACGCTCGATATGTTGTTCCTGGAATCGGACTCCGCCGACACAGAAAGTAAGGATCCCTTGAACAGGTGAACAACCGACTAGGTTAGTGAAACTACTTCCCACGAGACTCGTCAAATCTTCACCAAAATCGAATCATTTCGCTCCGGAAAACGGAATATCACTTGAACATGACCTTCACAACAACAACAACAACAACAATAACAATAGCCACAACAACCACCGCTTCAGGGAAAGCTTTTCTAGGCCTGAGGCCTATCACATACTGTGGCCTTCTCAAGGCCCGTGACCGTTATCGGCCGCAACCTCTCGATATATATATATAAATATTTAATAATCCTTGTTTTACACTGAAGGGAAAACTGAAATCGAAGACATTGGGGGGTGGAGGCCCCAGGACACGTGTCCCCGTTTCCCTCGGGTGAACGAGGCCCTGACAACGACGTGCCACGAGCACATGGAATGAAGGAACTCACCACGAGCACACACGAACAGCAGCATCAGGTGGAGTGTGAGGGAAAACAATACCCTCTCGTTCAATGACAGTAAAAATCCGAGCCCCATTGTTTGGCAACACGTCCTTGTTCCGGAAGGAGAGAACGACGGGAGCCGAGAACCGGTGAAGAGAACAACGGTGAAGAAACCATTAAAAACCCCAAACCAACACACAACAAGGAGAAGGAAAACAAATCCACAAACAACACGAGACGGGACAACACCAGGTCGTGGTGGAAGATGAAACTGTGACTCTCCTCATCCCGGGACGCTTTGGTTTCGCTCGCTGTTCCTGATTGGTCAAGGGACGCAACGTGTGTCGTGTGGGCGGAGTTACTCTGGCAAGCTGCAGATCGAAACGAGCTGTGATTGGTCAAGATAGTGGAGGCGTGGCGATAACCTCTGACGGATGGTGACGAGGAAAGGCGACGCGTTGTGATTGGTTGAAACGTCGAGTCGCGGAAGGAAGGCCTCTCCTCCGATTCACGTGTAACACCAAGATGTCTGTTTAATCACCCTCATCACTTTACTACGTCATCAATAATAATATTATTTTTATTCCCGTTTCACGTTCTCCAGGACAATAACAACAAACCATTGTTAAACCACACTCGGTTTTACTTGCTGCTTCCTTACTCGATGCTCAGCATGTTAAAGGATCGAGCCCGGACAAACAGCACGAGGTTGGCAACCATTGTACAGGCTTTTCTCGGGTCTCGCGTCCTCCTGTGTTGAAGTTCCTTGTGCGGGATCTCACGTTATTATCCTGATTATTAAACCAGTTATAATATTTATCACTGAGTCGAAAGACTCGACCCGTCTCTCATTGGGGTCTCTCATGTGAACTCGGACTATCAGGGACGAGTGACGACCCCGGGAACCCGTTTCGAGAATAACGAGGAGGACGTTTGGCCCGTCAAGGCTCGTGTGTTCATCGGCGTTGGAAGGACTCGGGTGGGAATGGAACCGCCGACCTGCGGTCGTGTGAACGGACATGTTTAACAGGTGAGTTCAACAAACTCGTCACAACGGGGTCACGTGGTCTCATTACGATAAAACCTTCATGCTTTGTTCCGGAGTGTGTGAGTGTGTGTGTGTGCGTGACTGTATATGTGTGTTTGTGTGTGTTTGTGTTCATGTGTGTGTAACTGTGTTTGTATGTGGGTGTGACTGTGTATGTGTGTTCATGTGTGTGTAACTGTGTTTGTATGTGGGTGTGACTGTGTATGTGTGTTCATGTGTGTGACTGTGTGTGTGTGTGTGTGTGTGTTCATGTGTTTGTGACTGTGTGCATGTGTGTGACTGGGTTGTGTGACTGTGTGCGTGTGTGTGTGTGTGTGTTTGTCAGTGTGTGTGTGTGTGTGACTGGGTTGTGTGACTGTGTGCGTGTGTGTTTGTGTGTGTTTGTCAGTGTGTGTGTGTGTGTGTGTGTGTGTGCGTGTGTGTGTGTGTGACTGTGTGTGTGTGTGTACGTGCGTGTGTGTGCGTGTGTGTAACTGTGTGTATGTGTGTGTGTATGTGCGTGTGTGTGACTGTGTGTATGTATGTGACTGTGTGTGTATGTGTGTGTGACTGTTTGTATGTGTGTGTGACTGGGTGTGTGTGTGTGCATGTGTGTGTGATTGGGTGTGTGTGTGTGTGATTGTAGGTGTGTGTGCGTGTATGTGTATGTGTGCGTGACTGTGTGTGTGTATGTGTGTGTGACTGTGTTTGTATGTGTGTGTGTGTGTGTGATTGTAGGTGTGTGTGACTGGGTTGTGTGTGTGTATGTGTGTGATTGTAGGTGTGTGTGTGTGCATGTGTGTGTGACTGGGTGTGTGTGTGTGCGTGTATGTGTATGTGTGCATGACTGTGTGTGTGTATGTGTGTGTGACTGTGTTTGTATGTGTGTGTGTGATTGTAGGTGTGTGTGACTGGGTTGTGTGTACGTGTGTGTATGTGTGTGTATGTGTGTATGTGTTGACTCGGTTGTGTGTGCGTGTGTGTTTGTGTGTGTGTGTGTATATGATTGTGTGTAAGTGTGTGTGAGTTTGTATGTGTCTGTGACTGGGTGTGTGACTGGGTGTGTGTGTGCATGTGTGTGTATCATTGTAGGCGTGTGTATGTGTGTGTGCGTGTGTGTATGTGTGTGTGCATGTGTGTGTATGTGTGTGTATGTGTTTGTATGTGTGTGTGACTGGGTGTGTTTGACTGGGTGTGTGTGACTGGGTGTGTGTGACTGTGTGTGTGTGTGTGTGTGTGTGTGTGATTGTAGGTGTGTGTGCGTGTGTGTGTGTGTGTATGTGTGTGTGCGTGTGTGTTCGTATGTGTGTGTGTGACTGGGTGTGTGTGACTGTGTTTGTGTGTTCGTATGTGTGTGTGTGTGTCTGTGTGTGTGTTCGTATGTGTGTGTGTGTGTGTATGCGTACGCACTAATATCCCATCTGTGGGTGGGCATGGGCTTCAGGTAGTGGTAAAACGATTTGTCCTTCAACGTTTTTTTTCTGCCTCTGCTGACGAAGTCACCGGACGCATTATTTTCTGGGCTTATACGTCTGTTTTAATTTTCTGTTTTCTCTGCAACCGCTTATCCGATTGACAAAATTTTCACCATTGGTGCGACTACTATGATGTGGAATGTTTCAGTTATAATTATGACGTCATAGGTCACGCAATGTGGCAGACATGTTGTGAAAACTCTGGACCTCTGTATCTCTGAAACCGCTTCGTGGAAAAAATTGAAACTTGGCTCACAACAAGGACTCTCCATGGGAAATGTGTGATTTTTTGATGATGTCATAGTTATGACGTCATAATTGCATATGTGAAACGCTTTATTCGAGCAGTCGGGAAATTTTTGAGGGTCATCTTGGGCTAAATTGTATGGGGGAAAAAAATGATGACATCATCGGTTGAACGGTTCAGAAACCATGTTGTTTTAACATAAAAGCCTTCAAAAATCTTCTCCGAAACGGATGAACGGATCGAGGCGAAATTTTACAGGTATGATCGCCTATCCACGAGGAACAAAAAGGACCTCCACATATGACGTCATAGGTCACATGGTTTGACAATTATGATTAAAAAGAAAGAATAAACCTTTAAAAACCAAGATGTCCACAAATAATTAATAGGTCACATGGTGTGGCAGTGATATTGGATTCAACAAAAATCTTTAAAATAATATTTCTCTTAAACTGCTTCATCAATCGATGTCAAATGTCACAATTATGATCCGGTAGTCATGAGAAATATATGTTTTAATTTTCAACCTGATCGGACACATGGTCTCACAGCCAGAATTATTTAATATTTTGAATCTGGATTCAGGGATTAAAATAAAACCTCGTACATGTATTGTAATGATGTAATAATGTGGGTGGAGGCATATCTGGCGACGTTGTGATGGCGAAGAGTGCCCTTATAGTCTTATCTAATGCATTGATCATTACATCAGTTTTAACTGACAATGTTTTGTCCCGCAGGAAGAGGAATCCTTGTTGGTGCTTCAGCAGTTACTGTTGGCCCTGCTTGTCCAGTTTGTAGTATTGCTCACCCTTCGGTGCAGGTGATGAAGAGATCGAGCAGTGATCAGAGACCCAACAGCTCAAACGACGAGCGGATGAGAGATGACCGATTCAGGATGTCAAGGTTGTTTCGAGCTGCTTCTGATGGGGTGCAAGGAGGCGTCACTCCAAGTATCGCTGTTTTTACAATGAACTCGCTGGTATCAATGCGCATCCGTAACTTACTGACATCACCTCCAGAACGGAGTGGGGGGAGGATGGATAATTGTTTAAATCAAATGAGAGAATACCTAATGTCAACTCAATCTCAACGGAGACAGAGCAGTGATGTTCCTCCACATTTCTTTCAAACATCAATTTCATCTCAACAATCTCAACTGAGACGGAACAGTGATGTTCCTCCATTTTCACTTCAATCATCAACTCCATCTCAACCGAGAAGGAACAGTGATGTGAATCCATTTTCACTGCAACCATCAACTCCATCTCAACACTCCCAACGGAAACAGAATAGACATGTTCCTCGATGTTTCCTTCAAATATAAACTTCATATCAACCAAGACAGAACTGTGACATTAATCCATTTTTACTTCATCCATCAACTCCATCTCAACAGAGACAGAGCAGTGATGTTCCTCTATGTTTCTTTCAAAGATCAACTCCATCTCAAAAATCTCAACCGAGACGGAACAGTGATGTTAATCCATTTTCACTGCAACCATCAACTCCATCTCAACCAAAACAGAGCAGTGATGTTCCTCCATGTTTCCTTCAACCATCAACTCCATCTCAACAATCTTAACAGAGACAGAACAGTGATGTTAATCCATTTTTACTGCAACCATCAACTCCATCTCAACACTCCCAATGGAGACAGAATAGTCATGTTCCTCGATGTTTCCTTCAAATATAAACTCCATATCAACCAAGACAGAACAGTGACATTAATCCATTTCTATTTCAACCATCAACTCCATCTCAACCAAGATAGAGCACTGACGTTCCTCCATGTTTCCTTCAAACATCAACTCCATCTCAACAATCTCAACCGAGACAGAACAGTGATGTTAATCAATTTTTACTGCAACCATCAACTCCATCTCAACACTCCCAACGGAGACAGAATAGTCATGTTCCTCCATGTTTCGTTCAAATATAAACTCCATATCAACCAAGACACAACAGTGATGTTCCTCCGTGTTTCCTTCAAACATCAACTCCATCTCAACAATCTCAACCGAGACAGAACAGTGATGCTAATCCATTTTTATTTCAACCATCAACTCCATCTCAACCAAGACAGAGCAGTGATGTTCCTCCATGTTTCCTTCAAACATCAACTCCATCTCAACAATCTCAACCGAGACGGAACATTGGCGTTAATCCATTTTTACTGCAACCATCAACTCCATCTCAACACTCCACGTCGGAGACAGAATAGTCATGTTCCTCTATGTTTCCTTCAAATATAAACTCCATATCAACCAAGACAGAACAGTGACATGAATCCATTTTTATTTCAACCATCAACTCCATCTCAACCAAGACAGAGCAGTGATGTTCCTCCATGTTTCCTTCAAACATCAACTCTATCTCAACAATCTCAACCAAGATAGAACAGTGACATTAATCCATTTTTATTTCAACCATCAACTCCATCTCAACACTCCCAATGGAGACAGAATCGTCAGGTTCCTCGATGTTTCCTTCAAACATCAACTCCATCTCAACAATCTCAACCAAGACAGAGCAGTGATGTTCCTCCATGTTTCCTTCAAACATCAACTCTATCTCAACAATTTCTACCGAGTCAGAGCAGTGATGTTAATCAATTTTTACTGCAACCATCAACTCCATCTCAACACTCCCAACCGAGATGAACAGTGATGTTCCTCCGTGTTTCCTTCAAACGTCAACTCCATCTAAACAAACTCCCAGCCTGAGAGGCAGAACCCTTTATTCCTCCTCTTCACCCGTCTCACAACCATCACCTGCATCTTCTCGTCGCTCGAGAGGATCATTCTCCCCAAGTCTGTGAAGCACAAGCGCTCATCGAGAACGTCGACGCCCTTCAGAAAATCCAATTTCACCTCCTCAAGGCAAATGGGGTCCACCACGTCGATAAGATCCTCAGTTGGTGGTTTTATCATTGGAATGTGCAGTGTACGTTGTAATGATATAGTTTTCCTTCCTGTGCTGAGATCCTCAATCTTTCATTCCCAACATGTTTCATTCTCTTCAAGTGGGAATTCCTTTTCAGTTTTTGTCTTTCACTCGCAGGATCTGCTCCTGGTTTCCCCCTTTGGTTCGTTGATTTGCCATTCGTTTGTCCTGTATTGTTACAAAGTTCGTTTTTGGAATACAAACAATAAAAGGTTTTTCCGATCTTGAATCCTTTGCTTGGATACATACTCACATGTAAGACCCATCGTTTCATTGATGGGTAATACCAATCTTTGCGTAATTGTTGACGATTACTTTCACAACACAATCTGAAACACAAACAATCCGTTAAAACGAAACTTTCACGTTTTGTATTTATTTTAAACCGTGGACACGAGATTTGGCGGGAACCAATCAGACACCGCGATCACGTGGTTCGCTGTTACCGGAATAGCTCGCGCTCTTCACTCGGATACCACAGCGTACCGTCCTTCACCCGACACGTCGTGCGGTCCACCATGACCCGAGATCTCGGAGTGAACAGCCCGGGATCCACTAGCGGCTCCGATGGAGGATACGTGGTCGGTCCGGGAGGTTCACCCGAGGACAAGGGGTCCAGACCCGGTACGTGACGTTCACTCCGTACCGAGAACATGTGTTCCCCGTGCTGATCCGTGCTGTGTACTAACACAGGAACTCATTGATTTAGTGAATGTCACGATGTCTGTCTGGAGTTGAATATTGTGAATGGAAATCCCATCCATGACATGTTACCCTCCCTCTTGTACATGCATGACGTCATTTTATACCTCATCACTTCATTCATCGTTCGAGTCCTCTTTAATCTTGTTTACAACAAATCAGATGAAGGTTTACTCGATGAGGAGCCTCTGCACCAGCACACCACAATGATCCACGGTGGGGATGGTGTTAGATGGCTCATGATGACCTGTGCTCGGTTTCCGCTCGACCGAGCGCTTTGAATTCAGACCAAAAAGTTCCATTTTCGATTCATCAGACCACAGAATATTTTGACCTCATGGTCTCCCAAGTGTTTCACGCGCCTTTTTGCGAATTCCAGACGTGCTGTCATGTGACCTTTTTCTCAGGAGTGGCTTCCATCTGGCTATTCTCCCATGAAGCTTAGATCTGTGAAGTGCTGCAGAGACTTTTGTCCTTCCGGCAGGTTCTCCCATCTCAGACAAGGAACTCTGTAGTTCTTGAACAAGGAACTCTAACTCCCTGACCAAGGTTCTTCCTGCCCAGTTGACCAATGTCCTTACTCCTCCACCCATCCTCACTCCTCCACCCCATCTCGATCCCCCTACCTTCTTGCTCCCCATCCCTCCTCGCTCCTCCTCCACCCCCCTCCCTCATCTCTCCCTACCCCACCCTTTATATCCCCATCAGTAAAGCCACGGGTTGCATTTGCTCAGAAAAAAATTAATGAACTGGTCCAATCTGGTTTCAACAAATTAAAGTTCACAAGGAAGTGTTAAAAAAAATGCCAATTAATACAACCACCTGTACTACTCGAAAAAGTGGTTTCATGGGACAGTGGGTGAGGAGCAAAAATTAAATAAAAACTTAACACGGTAACAGTTTGTGGGAAAGAGTAACTGCTCACTGAGTTAACACGCCCTTGCGGGTTACCATGGACATGATGACCATGTTCTATCAGAGAAAGCATGTCTGCATCGAATGTAGTTATATATTTCATATCTTTACAAAACAAACTACAAGGGCACTCGGTGGAGCGCATACCTCCGCCACGCAATACCTGATCCACGACAACATATCGGGCCAAATACTCCCTGAAATATCATCAGGAAACTCGAAGCGTTCACTTAACACGTAGCTTTGATTCCACCAGCAAGTTTCAACGCGTCGTTCAAAGATTGTCGCGAACAGGTAAAGGTACTGGAGATTCGTGACTGCTCTCTTTAATACAACGGGTAACTGCAGACACAAATAAACGAATAAATCATGACGTGCTTGCAAAGTCACAAAGGTAACGGAACGTAAACAGATCAAAGGTTGAACAGTACAAATCGTGATGGAATGAAATAGTTCGATGATGTGTTTTATAACCATTATTGTGTAAGACAATCATCCATTCCCACCTTGGTAAAAGGAGTCTTCGAGTCTGTGCTTCGGTAGATCGGCCATGAATCAGGTGAGAAGGTTACCTCTTCGCTTGCGGCACACGATGCAGCATCGGTTGATGACCCTTTTGACGAGGTCATGGGTTTCGATTGATAATAATCCAATAGCCTCCACCCCGTACAGCTGCAAAGGTCGTGTGTCGACCTGGGTGTTGTGCTTCCCGATGGAAGTGTCCGACGATCAGTTTGGAGACGTGACTGTCCGTTGGGAAGGAGTGTCGGGTGACGGACTCCAAGATGAATGTCAGCTCGTCGAAGTCTTCCTCCACTTCGGATAATAATGTTGTCTTCATTCGAGGAATGGACTCAGCTTGAAGAGCGGGCTCCTCTTCATGGTGTTGTCCGTGGTCTTGTCTCTATTATGGTCTGCTTCGAGGCTGGATATTTCTTTGTTGAAAGACTTCTTTTCTACGACTTGGGAGAACTTAGCTCTCGTCCATTTTCCCCGGAGGTCCGGCCATCTGGTTTGTCGGTGACATTTGTAGAGAGGACATGAGTTTGTTTGGGTATTTCTGGATCTTATTCAATGAGTGGAAACTGTTGACTCGGAGATATTTCTACAATCTGCTTCGGATGGGGGTCCGGCTGCCAAAGGAACTCTGGTCCTGTGAAGCAAAAGGTTCTTCCGAGCTGGTTGGCTGGTACTGAGCGAGAAACGGTCAACGAACACAAATGCCCCTCTTAGTCCCACCTTGTGGGTTGGCTACAGCATGCGGTACACGTTTTTCACAAACCCGCTGCTCAGGCCTGACATTCGATAAACTGATCGGATGGGAATGAAAAACACGTGTTGAGCCTTGCGAGTTCTGAAGGGTGGTGGTCGAGGGATGGGAAAGTGATGGGGGCCGTCATTGGTCACCCGTGCTTTTCACTAACCCCGAGTTTGGCCCTCGTGGACCGTCAAATGGGAGATTGCAGAAGCAAATCCTGATTAAAGCACAAAAAGGACTTCCCACGTGGACAAAATGGAATGTTTTGGGAATGAAAGATCGAAAATGGGCAAATTACCTTGAAGCTCTTGGTGGGGGTTTCAGGGTCCATGGTGGTGTACCTGGAGAGGGTAATGCGAGCCTTTGGTGCTTGGGAGACATGTCCCATGCCCTGATGGGGATGTGGCCCAGTATTAGGGACAACTGGTTTCGGAGTCAGCGGTGGTGGACCAATAGAGGGTGATGTTAACCTTTGCATGCTTGGTGAATGTGGTGATGTTAACCTTTGCGTACTTGGTGAATGTGGAGA
>NW_028222198.1:10000-57390 GCF_056783735.1 Eptatretus burgeri
CATCTGTGATAACTCTCACCTTGCACACCCAGCAACATCTGTGATAACTCTCACCTTGTGCACTCAGTAATATCTGACAACTCTCACCTTGCACACACAGAAACATCTGTGGTAACTCACATTGCACACCCAGCAACAGCTGTGATAACTCTTACCTTACACACCCAGCAACAGCTGTGATAACGCTCTCCTTGCACTCCCAGCAACATGCGATAACTCTCTCCTTGCACACCCAGCAACAGCTGTGATAACTCTTACCTTACACACCCAGCAACAGCTGTGATAACGCTCTCCTTGCACTCCCAGCAACATGCGATAACTCTCTCCTTGCACCCCCAGCAACATGCGATAACTCCCTCCTTGCACACCCAGCAACATCTGTGATAACTCTAACCTGACACTCCCAGCAACATGTGATAACTCTCTCCTTGCACACCCAGCAACATGCGAAAATTCTCTCCTTGCACACCTTGCAACATCTGTGATAACTCTCACCTTGCGCACCCAGCAACATCTGATAACTCTCACCCAGCAACATCTGTGATTACTTTCCCCTTGCACACCCAGCAACATCTGTGATAACTCTCACCTTGCACACCCAGAAACATGTGACAACTCTCACCTTGTGCACGCAGCAACATCTGATAACTCTCACCCAGCAACATCTGTGATAACTCTCACCTTGCACACCCAGCAATATCTGTGAGAGCTCTCATCTTGCGCACCCACTAATATCTGTGATAACTCTCACCTTGCGCACTCAGCAACATGTGCGAACTCTCACCTTGCGCACCCAGCAACATCTGTGATAACTCTCGCCTTGTGCACCCAGCAGCAGCTGTGATAACTCTTACCTTACACACCCAGCAACATTTGTGTTTACTATCACCTTGTACACACAGCAACATGCAATAACTCTCTCCTTGCACACCCAGCAACATCTATGATAACTCTCAGCTTGTGCACCCAGCAACATCTGTGATAACTCTCACCTTGCAGACCCAGCAACATCTGTGATTACTCTCACCTGGCACACCAGCAAAATCTGTGATAACTCTCACCTTGCACACCCAGCAACATCTGTGATAACTCTCACCTTGCACACCCAGCAACATCTGTGATAACTCACCTTGCACACCCAGCAACATCTGTGATAACTCACCTTGCACACCCAGCAACATCTGTGATAACTCTCGCCTTGCACACCCAGCAACATTTCTGTTTACTCTCACCTTGTATACCCAGCAACATGCGATAACTCTGACCTTGCGCACCCAGCAACATGTGATAACTCTCACCTTGAATACCCAGAAACATGTGATAACTCTCACCTTGCACACCCAACAACATCAGTGATAACTCTCACCTTGCGCAGCCAGCAACATCTGTGATAAGTCTCACCTTGCACACCCAGCAACATGTGTGGTAACTCTCACCTTGCGCACCCAGCAACATGTGATAACTCACCTTGAACACCCAGAAACATGTGATAACACTCACCTTGCGCACCCAGTAACATCTGTGATAACTCTCACCTTGCACACCCAGCAACATCTGTGATAACTCTCACCTTGCGCACTCAGCAACATCTGTGATAACTCTCACCTTGCACACCTTGCAACATTTGTGATAACTCTCACCTTGTGCACCCAGCAACATCTGTGATAACTCTCACCTTGTGCACCCAGCAACATCTGTGATAACTCTCACCTTGCAGACCCAGCAACATCTGTGATTACTCTCACCTGGCACACCAGCAAAATCTGTGATAACTCTCACCTTGCACACCCAGCAACATCTGTGATAACTCTCACCTTGCACACCCAGCAACATCTGTGATAACTCACCTTGCACACCCAGCAACATCTGTGATAACTCACCTTGCACACCCAGCAACATCTGTGATAACTCTCGCCTTGCACACCCAGCAACATTTGTGTTTACTCTCACCTTGTACACACAGCAACATGGGATAACTATCACCTTGTATACCCAGCAACATGCGATAACTCTGACCTTGCGCACCCAGCAACATGTGATAACTCTCACCTTGAACACCCAGAAACATGTGATAACTCTCACCTTGCACACCCAACAACATCTGTGATAACTCTCACCTTGCGCAGCCAGCAACATCTGTGATAAGTCTCACCTTGCACACCCAGCAACATCTGTGGTAACTCTCACCTTGCGCACCCAGCAACATGTGATAACTCTCACCTTGAACACCGAGAAACATGTGATAACACTCAGCTTGCGCACCCAGCAACATCTGTGATAACTCTCACGTTGCGCACTCAGCAACATCTGTGATAACTCTCACCTTGTACACCTTGCAACATCTGTGATAACTCACACCTTGCACACCCAGTAACATCTGTGATAACTCACCTTGCACACCCAGCAACATTTGTGCTAACTCTCACCTTGCACACCCAGCAACATGCGATAACTCTCTCCTTGCTCACCCAGCAACATCTGTGATAACTCTCCCCTTACACACCCAGCAACATCTGTGATAATTCTCACCTTGCACACCCAGCAATATCTGTGATCGCTCTCACCTTGCGCACCCTGAAAAAATTGGTAACTCTCACCTTGCGCACCCAGCAACATCTGTGATAACTCTCGCCTTGTGCACCCAGCAGCAGCTCTGATAACTCTTACCTTACACACCCAGCAACATCTGTGATAACTCTCGCCTTGTGCACCCAGGAGCAGCTGTGATAACTCTTACCTTACACACCCAGCAACATGTGATAACTCTCACCTTGTCTACCCAGCAACATCTGATAACACTCACCTTGCACACCCAACAACATCTGTGCTCACTCTCACCTTGCACACCTTGCACACACGTGATAACTCTCACCTTGCACACCCAGCAACATCTCTGATACTCTCTCCTTGCACACCCAGCAACATCTGTGATAACTCTCTCCTTGCACACCCAGCAACATCTGTGATAACTCTTATCTTGCACACCCAGCAACATGTGATCACTCTCACCTTGTCTGCCCAGCAACATCTGATAACTCTCACCTTTTACACCCAGCAACATCTGTGAGAACTCTCACCTTGCACACCCAGCAACATCTGTGCAAACTCTCACCTTTTACACCCAGCAATATCTGTGAGAACTCTCACCTTGCACACCCAGCAACATCTGTGCAAACTCTCACCTTTTACACACAGCAATATCTGTGATAATTCTCACCTTGCACACCCAGCAACATCTGTGCAAACTCTCACCTTGCACACCCAGCAACATCTGTGATAACTCTCACCTTGCACACCCAGCAACATCTGTGATAACTCTCACCTTGCGCACCCAGCAACATGCGATAACTCTCTCCTTGCTCACCCAGCAATATCTGATAACTCTCACCCAGCAACATCTGTGATAACTCTCGCCTTGTGCACACAGCAGCAGTTGTGATATCTCTTACCTTACACACCCAGCAACATGTGATAACTCTCACCTTGTCTTCCCAGCAACATGTGATAACTCTCACCTTGTACACCCAGCAACATCTGTGCTAACTCTCACCTTGCACACCCAGCAATATCTGTGATAACTCAACCTTGCACACCCAGCAACATCTGTGATAACTCTCACCTTGCATACCCAGCAACATCTGTGATAACTCTCACCTTGCATACCCAGCAACATCTGTGATAACTCTCACCTTGCGCACCCAGCAATATATGTGATAACTCTGACCTTGCACACCCAGCAACATCTGTGATAACTCTCACCTTGCGCACCCAGCAATATATGTGATAACTCTGACCTTGCACACCCTGCAACATGTGATAACTCTCACCTTGAACACCCAGAAACTTGTGATAACTCTCACCTTGCACACCCAACAACATCTGTGCTCACTCTCACCTTGCACACCCAGCAACATCTGTGATAACTCTCTCCTTGCACACCCAGCAATATCTGTGATAGCTCTCTCCTTGCACACCCAGCAATATCTGTGGTAACTCTCACCTTGCGCACCCAGCAACATCTGTGATAACTCTCGCCTTGTGCACCCAGGAGCAGCTGTGATAACTCTTACCTTACACACCCAGCAACATGTGATAACTCTCACCTTGTCTACCCTGCAACATCTGATAACTCTCACCTTGTACACCCAGCAACATCTGTGGTAACTCACATTGCACACCCAGCAACAGCTGTGATAACTCTCACCTTGCACACCCAGCAACATCTGTGATAACTCTCGCCTTGTGCACCCAGGAGCAGCTGTGATAACTCTTACCTTACACACCCAGCAACATGTGATAACTCTCACCTTGTCTACCCAGCAACATCTGATAACACTCACCTTGCACACCCAACAACATCTGTGCTCACTCTCACCTTGCACACCTTGCACACACGTGATAACTCTCACCTTGCACACCCAGCAACATCTCTGATACTCTCTCCTTGCACACCCAGCAACATCTGTGATAACTCTTATCTTGCACACCCAGCAACATGTGATCACTCTCACCTTGTCTGCCCAGCAACATCTGATAACTCTCACCTTTTACACCCAGCAACATCTGTGAGAACTCTCACCTTGCACACCCAGCAACATCTGTGCAAACTCTCACCTTTTACACCCAGCAATATCTGTGAGAACTCTCACCTTGCACACCCAGCAACATCTGTGCAAACTCTCACCTTTTACACACAGCAATATCTGTGATAATTCTCACCTTGCACACCCAGCAACATCTGTGCAAACTCTCACCTTGCACACCCAGCAACATCTGTGATAACTCTCACCTTGCACACCCAGCAACATCTGTGATAACTCTCACCTTGCGCACCCAGCAACATGCGATAACTCTCTCCTTGCTCACCCAGCAACATCTGATAACTCTCACCCAGCAACATCTGTGATAACTCTCCCCTGACACACCCAGCAACATCTGTGATAACTCAACCTTGCACACCCAGCACCATCTGTGATAACTCTCACCTTGCATACCCAGCAACATCTGTGATAACTCTCACCTTGCATACCCAGCAACATCTGTGATAACTCTCACCTTGCGCACCCAGCAATATATGTGATAACTCTGACCTTGCACACCCAGCAACATCTGTGATAACTCTCACCTTGCGCACCCAGCAATATATGTGATAACTCTGACCTTGCATACCCTGCAACATGTGATAACTCTCACCTTGAACACCCAGAAACTTGTGATAACTCTCACCTTGCACACCCAACAACATCTGTGCTCACTCTCACCTTGCACACCCAGCAACATCTGTGATAACTCTCTCCTTGCACACCCAGCAATATCTGTGATAGCTCTCTCCTTGCACACCCAGCAATATCTGTGGAAACTCTCACCTTGCGCACCCAGGAGCAGCTGTGATAACTCTTACCTTACACACCCAGCAACATGTGATAACTCTCACCTTGTCTACCCTGCAACATCTGATAACTCTCACCTTGTACACCCAGCAACATCTGTGGTAACTCACATTGCACACCCAGCAACAGCTGTGATAACTCTCACCTTGCACACCCAACAACATCTGTGCTCACTCTCACCTTGCACACCTTGCACACACGTGATAACTCTCACCTTGCACACCCAGCAACATCTCTGATACTCTCTCCTTGCACACCCAGCAACATCTGTGATAACTCTTATCTTGCACACCCAGCAACATGTGATAACTCTCACATTGCACACCCAGCAACAGCTGCGATAATTCTCTCCTTGCACAGCTTGCAACATCTGTGATAACTCTCACCTTACACACTCAGTAACATGTGATAACTCTCACCTTGTACACCCAGCAACATGCGATAACTCGCTCCTTGCACACCCAGCAACATCTGTGATAACTCTCCCCTTACACACCCAGCAACATCTGTGATAATTCTCACCTTGCACACCCAGCAATATCTGTGATAGCTCTCACCTTGCACACATCCCAATATCTGTGATAACTCTCACCTTGCATACCCAGCAACATCTGTGATAACTCTCGCCTTGCGCACCCAGAAAAAATTGGTAACTCTCACCTTGCGCACCCAGCAACATCTGTGATAACTCTCGCCTTTTGCACCCAGCAGCAGCTGTGATAACTCTTACCTTACACACCCAGCAACATGTGATAACTCTCACCTTGTCGACCCAGCAACATGTGATAACTCTCACCTTGTACACCCAGCAACATCTGTGATAACTCTCACCTTGCATACCCAGCAACATCTGTGCTAACTCTCACCTTGCACACCCAGCAATATCTGTGATAACTCAACCTTGCACACCCAGCAACATCTGTGATAACTCTCACCTTGCATACCCAGCAACATCTGTGATAACTCTCACCTTGCGCACCCAGCAATATATGTGATAACTCTGACCTTGCACACCCTGCAACATGTGATAACTCTCACCTTGAACACCCAGAAACTTGTGATAACTCTCACCTTGCACCCCCAACAACATCTGTGCTCACTCTCACCTTGCACACCCAGCAACATCTGTGATAACTCTCTCCTTGCACACCCAGCAATATCTGTGATAGCTCTCTCCTTGCACACCCAGCAATATCTGTGGTAACTCTCACCTTGCGCACCCAGCAACATCTGTGATAACTCTCGCCTTGTGCACCCAGGAGCAGCTGTGATAACTCTTACCTTACACACCCAGCAACATGTGATAACTCTCACCTTGTCTACCCTGCAACATCTGATAACTCTCACCAAGTACACCCAGCAACATCTGTGGTAACTCACATTGCACACCCAGCAACAGCTGTGATAACTCTCACCTTGCACACCCAACAACATCTGTGCTCACTCTCACCTTGCACACCTTGCACACACGTGATAACTCTCACCTTGCACACCCAGCAACATCTCTGATACTCTCTCCTTGCACAGCCAGCAACATCTGTGATAACTCTCGCCTTGTGCACACAGCAGCAGTTGTGATATCTCTTACCTTACACACCCAGCAACATGTGATAACTCTCACCTTGTCTTCCCAGCAACATGTGATAACTCTCACCTTGTACACCCAGCAACATCTGTGATAACTCTCACCTTGCATACCCAGCAACATCTGTGCTAACTCTCACCTTGCACACCCAGCAATATCTGTGATAACTCAACCTTGCACACCCAGCAACATCTGTGATAACTCTCTCCTTGCACACCCAGCAATATCTGTGATAGCTCTCTCCTTGCACACCCAGCAATATCTGTGGTAACTCTCACCTTGCGCACCCAGCAACATCTGTGATAACTCTCGGCTTGTGCACCCAGGAGCAGCTGTGATAACTCTTACCTTACACACCCAGCAACATGTGATAACTCTCACCTTGTCTACCCTGCAACATCTGATAACTCTCACCTTGTACACCCAGCAACATCTGTGGTAACTCACATTGCACACCCAGCAACAGCTGTGATAACTCTCACCTTGCACACCCAACAACATCTGTGCTCACTCTCACCTTGCACACCTTGCACAAACGTGATAACTCTCACCTTGCACACCCAGCAACATCTCTGATACTCTCTCCTTGCACACCCAGCAACATCTGTGATAACTCTTATCTTGCACACTCAGTAACATGTGATAACTCTCACATTGCACACCCAGCAACAGCTGCGATAATTCTCTCCTTGCACAGCTTGCAACATCTGTGATAACTCTCACCTTACACACTCAGTAACATGTGATAACTCTCACCTTGCACACCCAGCAACAGCTGCGATAATTCTCTCCTTGCACAGCTTGCAACATCTGTGATAACTCTCCCCTTACACACCCAGCAACATCTGTGATAACTCACCTTGCACACCCAGCAACATCTGTGATAACTCACCTTGCACACCCAGCAACATCTGTGATAACTCACCTTGCACACCCAGCAACATCTGTGATAACTCTCGCCTTGCACACCTTGCAACATTTGTGATAACTCTCACCTTGTGCACCCAGCAACATCTGTGATTACTCTCACCTGGCACACCAGCAAAATCTGTGATAACTCTCACCTTGCACACCCATCAACATCTGTAATAACTCTCACCTTGCACACCCAGCAACATCTGTGATAACTCACCTTGCACACCCAGCAACATCTGTGATAACTCTCGCCTTGCACACCCAGCAACATTTGTGTTTACTCTCACCTAGTACACACAGCAACATGGGATAACTATCACCTTGTATACCCAGCAACATGCGATAACTCTGACCTTGCGCACCCAGCAACATGTGATAACTCTCACCTTGAACACCCAGAAACATGTGATAACTCTCACCTTGCACACCCAACAACATCTGTGATAACTCTCACCTTGCGCAGCCAGCAACATCTGTGATAAGTCTCACCTTGCACACCCAGCAACATCTGTGGTAACTCTCACCTTGCGCACCCAGCAACATGTGATAACTCTCAGCTTGAACACCGAGAAACATGTGATAACACTCAGCTTGCGCACCCAGCAACATCTGTGATAACTCTCACGTTGCGCACTCAGCAACATCTGTGATAACTCTCACCTTGTACACCCAGTAACATCTGTGATAACTCACCTTGCACACCCAGCAACATTTGTGCTAACTCTCACCTTGCACACCCAGCAACATGCGATAACTCTCTCCTTGCTCACCCAGCAACATCTGTGATAACTCTCCCCTTACACACCCAGCAACATCTGTTATAATTCTCACCTTGCACACCCAGCAATATCTGTGATCGCTCTCACCTTGCGCACCCTGAAAAAAATTGGTAACTCTCACCTTGCGCACCCAGCAACATCTGTGATAACTCTCTCCTTGCACACCCAGCAACATCTGTGATAACTCTTATCTTGCACACCCAGCAACATGTGATCACTCTCACCTTGTCTGCCCAGCAACATCTGATAACTCTCACCTTTTACACCCAGCAACATCTGTGAGAACTCTCACCTTGCACACCCAGCAACATCTGTGCAAAATCTCACCTTTTACACCCAGCAATATCTGTGATAATTCTCACCTTGCACACCCAGCAACATCTGTGCAAACTCTCACCTTGCACACCCAGCAACATCTGTGATAACTCTCACCTTGCGCACCCAGCAACATCTGTGCAAACTCTCACCTTGCGCACCCAGCAACATGCGATAACTCTCTCCTTGCTCACCCAGCAACATCTGATAACTCTCACCCAGCAACATCTGTGATAACTCTCCCCTGACACACCCAGCAACATCTGTGATAACTCTCACCTTGCACACCCAGCAACATGTGATAACTCTCACCTTGTCTACCCTGCAACATCTGATAACTCTCACCAAGTACACCCAGCAACATCTGTGGTAACTCACATTGCACACCCAGCAACAGCTGTGATAACTCTCACCTTGCACACCCAACAACATCTGTGCTCACTCTCACCTTGCACACCTTGCACACACGTGATAACTCTCACCTTGCACACCCAGCAACATCTCTGATACTCTCTCCTTGCACAGCCAGCAACATCTGTGATAACTCTCGCCTTGTGCACACAGCAGCAGTTGTGATATCTCTTACCTTACACACCCAGCAACATGTGATAACTCTCACCTTGTCTACCCTGCAACATCTGATAACTCTCACCTTGTACACCCAGCAACATCTGTGGTAACTCACATTGCACACCCAGCAACAGCTGTGATAACTCTCACCTTGCACACCCAGCAACATCTGTGATAACTCTCGCCTTGTGCACCCAGGAGCAGCTGTGATAACTCTTACCTTACACACCCAGCAACATGTGATAACTCTCACCTTGTCTACCCAGCAACATCTGTGCAAACTCTCACCTTGCACACCCAGCAACATCTGTGATAACACTCACCTTGCACACCCAACAACATCTGTGCTCACTCTCACCTTGCACACCTTGCACACACGTGATAACTCTCACCTTGCACACCCAGCAACATCTCTGATACTCTCTCCTTGCACACCCAGCAACATCTGTGATAACTCTTATCTTGCACACCCAGCAACATGTGATCACTCTCACCTTGTCTGCCCAGCAACATCTGATAACTCTCACCTTTTACACCCAGCAACATCTGTGAGAACTCTCACCTTGCACACCCAGCAACATCTGTGCAAACTCTCACCTTTTACACCCAGCAATATCTGTGAGAACTCTCACCTTGCACACCCAGCAACATCTGTGCAAACTCTCACCTTTTACACACAGCAATATCTGTGATAATTCTCACCTTGCACACCCAGCAACATCTGTGCAAACTCTCACCTTGCACACCCAGCAACATCTGTGATAACTCTCACCTTGCACACCCAGCAACATCTGTGATAACTCTCACCTTGCGCACCCAGCAACATGCGATAACTCTCTCCTTGCTCACCCAGCAACATCTGATAACTCTCACCCAGCAACATCTGTGATAACTCTCCCCTGACACACCCAGCAACATCTGTGATAACTCAACCTTGCACACCCAGCACCATCTGTGATAACTCTCACCTTGCATACCCAGCAACATCTGTGATAACTCTCACCTTGCATACCCAGCAACATCTGTGATAACTCTCACCTTGCGCACCCAGCAATATATGTGATAACTCTGACCTTGCACACCCAGCAACATCTGTGATAACTCTCGCCTTGTGCACCCAGGAGCAGCTGTGATAACTCTGACCTTGCATACCCTGCAACATGTGATAACTCTCACCTTGAACACCCAGAAACTTGTGATAACTCTCACCTTGCACACCCAACAACATCTGTGCTCACTCTCACCTTGCACACCCAGCAACATCTGTGATAACTCTCTCCTTGCACACCCAGCAATATCTGTGATAGCTCTCTCCTTGCACACCCAGCAATATCTGTGGAAACTCTCACCTTGCGCACCCAGGAGCAGCTGTGATAACTCTTACCTTACACACCCAGCAACATGTGATAACTCTCACCTTGTCTACCCTGCAACATCTGATAACTCTCACCTTGTACACCCAGCAACATCTGTGGTAACTCACATTGCACACCCAGCAACAGCTGTGATAACTCTCACCTTGCACACCCAACAACATCTGTGCTCACTCTCACCTTGCACACCTTGCACACACGTGATAACTCTCACCTTGCACACCCAGCAACATCTCTGATACTCTCTCCTTGCACACCCAGCAACATCTGTGATAACTCTTATCTTGCACACCCAGCAACATGTGATAACTCTCACATTGCACACCCAGCAACAGCTGCGATAATTCTCTCCTTGCACAGCTTGCAACATCTGTGATAACTCTCACCTTACACACTCAGTAACATGTGATAACTCTCACCTTGTACACCCAGCAACATGCGATAACTCGCTCCTTGCACACCCAGCAACATCTGTGATAACTCTCCCCTTACACACCCAGCAACATCTGTGATAATTCTCACCTTGCACACCCAGCAATATCTGTGATAGCTCTCACCTTGCACACATCCCAATATCTGTGATAACTCTCACCTTGCATACCCAGCAACATCTGTGATAACTCTCGCCTTGCGCACCCAGAAAAAATTGGTAACTCTCACCTTGCGCACCCAGCAACATCTGTGATAACTCTCGCCTTTTGCACCCAGCAGCAGCTGTGATAACTCTTACCTTACACACCCAGCAACATGTGATAACTCTCACCTTGTCGACCCAGCAACATGTGATAACTCTCACCTTGTACACCCAGCAACATCTGTGATAACTCTCACCTTGCATACCCAGCAACATCTGTGCTAACTCTCACCTTGCACACCCAGCAATATCTGTGATAACTCAACCTTGCACACCCAGCAACATCTGTGATAACTCTCACCTTGCATACCCAGCAACATCTGTGATAACTCTCACCTTGCGCACCCAGCAATATATGTGATAACTCTGACCTTGCACACCCTGCAACATGTGATAACTCTCACCTTGAACACCCAGAAACTTGTGATAACTCTCACCTTGCACCCCCAACAACATCTGTGCTCACTCTCACCTTGCACACCCAGCAACATCTGTGATAACTCTCTCCTTGCACACCCAGCAATATCTGTGATAGCTCTCTCCTTGCACACCCAGCAATATCTGTGGTAACTCTCACCTTGCGCACCCAGCAACATCTGTGATAACTCTCGCCTTGTGCACCCAGGAGCAGCTGTGATAACTCTTACCTTACACACCCAGCAACATGTGATAACTCTCACCTTGTCTACCCTGCAACATCTGATAACTCTCACCAAGTACACCCAGCAACATCTGTGGTAACTCACATTGCACACCCAGCAACAGCTGTGATAACTCTCACCTTGCACACCCAACAACATCTGTGCTCACTCTCACCTTGCACACCTTGCACACACGTGATAACTCTCACCTTGCACACCCAGCAACATCTCTGATACTCTCTCCTTGCACAGCCAGCAACATCTGTGATAACTCTCGCCTTGTGCACACAGCAGCAGTTGTGATATCTCTTACCTTACACACCCAGCAACATGTGATAACTCTCACCTTGTCTTCCCAGCAACATGTGATAACTCTCACCTTGTACACCCAGCAACATCTGTGATAACTCTCACCTTGCATACCCAGCAACATCTGTGCTAACTCTCACCTTGCACACCCAGCAATATCTGTGATAACTCAACCTTGCACACCCAGCAACATCTGTGATAACTCTCTCCTTGCACACCCAGCAATATCTGTGATAGCTCTCTCCTTGCACACCCAGCAATATCTGTGGTAACTCTCACCTTGCGCACCCAGCAACATCTGTGATAACTCTCGGCTTGTGCACCCAGGAGCAGCTGTGATAACTCTTACCTTACACACCCAGCAACATGTGATAACTCTCACCTTGTCTACCCTGCAACATCTGATAACTCTCACCTTGTACACCCAGCAACATCTGTGGTAACTCACATTGCACACCCAGCAACAGCTGTGATAACTCTCACCTTGCACACCCAACAACATCTGTGCTCACTCTCACCTTGCACACCTTGCACAAACGTGATAACTCTCACCTTGCACACCCAGCAACATCTCTGATACTCTCTCCTTGCACACCCAGCAACATCTGTGATAACTCTTATCTTGCACACTCAGTAACATGTGATAACTCTCACATTGCACACCCAGCAACAGCTGCGATAATTCTCTCCTTGCACAGCTTGCAACATCTGTGATAACTCTCACCTTACACACTCAGTAACATGTGATAACTCTCACCTTGTACACCCAGCAACATGCGATAACTCGCTCCTTGCACACCCAGCAACATCTGTGATAACTCTCCCCTTACACACCCAGCAACATCTGTGATAACTCTCCCCTTACACACCCAGCAACATCTGTGATAACTCACCTTGCACACCCAGCAACATCTGTGATAACTCACCTTGCACACCCAGCAACATCTGTGATAACTCTCGCCTTGCACACCTTGCAACATTTGTGATAACTCTCACCTTGTGCACCCAGCAACATCTGTGATTACTCTCACCTGGCACACCAGCAAAATCTGTGATAACTCTCACCTTGCACACCCATCAACATCTGTAATAACTCTCACCTTGCACACCCAGCAACATCTGTGATAACTCACCTTGCACACCCAGCAACATCTGTGATAACTCTCGCCTTGCACACCCAGCAACATTTGTGTTTACTCTCACCTAGTACACACAGCAACATGGGATAACTATCACCTTGTATACCCAGCAACATGCGATAACTCTGACCTTGCGCACCCAGCAACATGTGATAACTCTCACCTTGAACACCCAGAAACATGTGATAACTCTCACCTTGCACACCCAACAACATCTGTGATAACTCTCACCTTGCGCAGCCAGCAACATCTGTGATAAGTCTCACCTTGCACACCCAGCAACATCTGTGGTAACTCTCACCTTGCGCACCCAGCAACATGTGATAACTCTCAGCTTGAACACCGAGAAACATGTGATAACACTCAGCTTGCGCACCCAGCAACATCTGTGATAACTCTCACGTTGCGCACTCAGCAACATCTGTGATAACTCTCACCTTGTACACCCAGTAACATCTGTGATAACTCACCTTGCACACCCAGCAACATTTGTGCTAACTCTCACCTTGCACACCCAGCAACATGCGATAACTCTCTCCTTGCTCACCCAGCAACATCTGTGATAACTCTCCCCTTACACACCCAGCAACATCTGTTATAATTCTCACCTTGCACACCCAGCAATATCTGTGATCGCTCTCACCTTGCGCACCCTGAAAAAATTGGTAACTCTCACCTTGCGCACCCAGCAACATCTGTGATAACTCTCTCCTTGCACACCCAGCAACATCTGTGATAACTCTTATCTTGCACACCCAGCAACATGTGATCACTCTCACCTTGTCTGCCCAGCAACATCTGATAACTCTCACCTTTTACACCCAGCAACATCTGTGAGAACTCTCACCTTGCACACCCAGCAACATCTGTGCAAAATCTCACCTTTTACACCCAGCAATATCTGTGATAATTCTCACCTTGCACACCCAGCAACATCTGTGCAAACTCTCACCTTGCACACCCAGCAACATCTGTGATAACTCTCACCTTGCGCACCCAGCAACATCTGTGCAAACTCTCACCTTGCGCACCCAGCAACATGCGATAACTCTCTCCTTGCTCACCCAGCAACATCTGATAACTCTCACCCAGCAACATCTGTGATAACTCTCCCCTGACACACCCAGCAACATCTGTGATAACTCTCACCTTGCACACCCAGCAACATCTGTGATAACTCTCACCTTGCGCACCCAGCAACATCTGTGCAAACTCTCACCTTGCGCACCCAGCAACATGCGATAACTCTCTCCTTGCTCACCCAGCAACATCTGATAACTCTCACCCAGCAACATCTGTGATAACTCTCCCCTGACACACCCAGCAACATCTGTGATAACTCTCACCTTGCACACCCACCAATATCTGTGATAACACTCACCTTGCGCACCCAGCAACATGTGGTAATTCTTACCTTGCGCACACAGCAACATCTGTGATAACTCTCGCCTTGTGCACACAGCAGCAGTTGTGATATCTCTTACCTTACACACCCAGCAACATGTGATAACTCTCACCTTGTCTTCCCAGCAACATGTGATAACTCTCACCTTGTACACCCAGCAACATCTGTGATAACTCTCACCTTGCATACCCAGCAACATCTGTGCTAACTCTCACCTTGCACACCCAGCAATATCTGTGATAACTCAACCTTGCACACCCAGCAACATCTGTGATAACTCTCTCCTTGCACACCCAGCAATATCTGTGACAGCTCTCTCCTTGCACACCCAGCAATATCTGTGGTAACTCTCACCTTGCACACCCAGCAACATCTGTGATAACTCTCGCCTTGTGCACCCAGGAGCAGCTGTGATAACTCTTACCTTACACACCCAGCAACATGTGATAACTCTCACCTTGTCTACCCAGCAACATGTGATAACGATCACCTTGTACACCCAGCAACATTGTGGTAACTCACATTGCACACCCAGCAACAGCTGTGATAACTCTGACCTGGCACACCCAGCAACATGTTATAACTCTCACCTTGCACACCCAGCAACATCTGTGATAACCCTCACCTTGAACACCCAGCAACATGTGATAACCCTCACCTTGAACACCCAGCAACATCTGTGATAACTCTCGCCTTGTGCACCCAGCAGCAGCTGTGATAACTCTTACCTTACACACCCAGCAACATTTGTGTTTACTCTCACCTTGTACACACAGCAACATCTGTGATAACTCTCACCTTGCACACCCAGCAACATCTGTGATAACTCACCTTGCACACCCAGCAACATCTGTGAGAACTCTCACCTTGCACACCCAGCAACATCTGTGCAAACTCTCACCTTTTACACCCAGCAATATCTGTGAGAACTCTCACCTTGCACACCCAGCAACATCTGTGCAAACTCTCACCTTTTACACACAGCAATATCTGTGATAATTCTCACCTTGCACACCCAGCAACATCTGTGCAAACTCTCACCTTGCACACCCAGCAACATCTGTGATAACTCTCACCTTGCACACCCAGCAACATCTGTGATAACTCTCACCTTGCGCACCCAGCAACATGCGATAACTCTCTCCTTGCTCACCCAGCAACATCTGATAACTCTCACCCAGCAACATCTGTGATAACTCTCCCCTGACACACCCAGCAACATCTGTGATAACTCAACCTTGCACACCCAGCACCATCTGTGATAACTCTCACCTTGCATACCCAGCAACATCTGTGATAACTCTCACCTTGCATACCCAGCAACATCTGTGATAACTCTCACCTTGCGCACCCAGCAATATATGTGATAACTCTGACCTTGCACACCCAGCAACATCTGTGATAACTCTCGCCTTGTGCACCCAGGAGCAGCTGTGATAACTCTGACCTTGCATACCCTGCAACATGTGATAACTCTCACCTTGAACACCCAGAAACTTGTGATAACTCTCACCTTGCACACCCAACAACATCTGTGCTCACTCTCACCTTGCACACCCAGCAACATCTGTGATAACTCTCTCCTTGCACACCCAGCAATATCTGTGATAGCTCTCTCCTTGCACACCCAGCAATATCTGTGGAAACTCTCACCTTGCGCACCCAGGAGCAGCTGTGATAACTCTTACCTTACACACCCAGCAACATGTGATAACTCTCACCTTGTCTACCCTGCAACATCTGATAACTCTCACCTTGTACACCCAGCAACATCTGTGGTAACTCACATTGCACACCCAGCAACAGCTGTGATAACTCTCACCTTGCACACCCAACAACATCTGTGCTCACTCTCACCTTGCACACCTTGCACACACGTGATAACTCTCACCTTGCACACCCAGCAACATCTCTGATACTCTCTCCTTGCACACCCAGCAACATCTGTGATAACTCTTATCTTGCACACCCAGCAACATGTGATAACTCTCACATTGCACACCCAGCAACAGCTGCGATAATTCTCTCCTTGCACAGCTTGCAACATCTGTGATAACTCTCACCTTACACACTCAGTAACATGTGATAACTCTCACCTTGTACACCCAGCAACATGCGATAACTCGCTCCTTGCACACCCAGCAACATCTGTGATAACTCTCCCCTTACACACCCAGCAACATCTGTGATAATTCTCACCTTGCACACCCAGCAATATCTGTGATAGCTCTCACCTTGCACACATCCCAATATCTGTGATAACTCTCACCTTGCATACCCAGCAACATCTGTGATAACTCTCGCCTTGCGCACCCAGAAAAAATTGGTAACTCTCACCTTGCGCACCCAGCAACATCTGTGATAACTCTCGCCTTTTGCACCCAGCAGCAGCTGTGATAACTCTTACCTTACACACCCAGCAACATGTGATAACTCTCACCTTGTCGACCCAGCAACATGTGATAACTCTCACCTTGTACACCCAGCAACATCTGTGATAACTCTCACCTTGCATACCCAGCAACATCTGTGCTAACTCTCACCTTGCACACCCAGCAATATCTGTGATAACTCAACCTTGCACACCCAGCAACATCTGTGATAACTCTCACCTTGCACACCCAGCAATATCTGTGATAACTCAACCTTGCACACCCAGCAACATCTGTGATAATTCTCACCTTGCACACCCAGCAACATCTGTGCAAACTCTCACCTTGCACACCCAGCAATATATGTGATAACTCTGACCTTGCACACCCTGCAACATGTGATAACTCTCACCTTGAACACCCAGAAACTTGTGATAACTCTCACCTTGCACCCCCAACAACATCTGTGCTCACTCTCACCTTGCACACCCAGCAACATCTGTGATAACTCTCTCCTTGCACACCCAGCAATATCTGTGATAGCTCTCTCCTTGCACACCCAGCAATATCTGTGGTAACTCTCACCTTGCGCACCCAGCAACATCTGTGATAACTCTCGCCTTGTGCACCCAGGAGCAGCTGTGATAACTCTTACCTTACACACCCAGCAACATGTGATAACTCTCACCTTGTCTACCCTGCAACATCTGATAACTCTCACCAAGTACACCCAGCAACATCTGTGGTAACTCACATTGCACACCCAGCAACAGCTGTGATAACTCTCACCTTGCACACCCAACAACATCTGTGCTCACTCTCACCTTGCACACCTTGCACACACGTGATAACTCTCACCTTGCACACCCAGCAACATCTCTGATACTCTCTCCTTGCACAGCCAGCAACATCTGTGATAACTCTCGCCTTGTGCACACAGCAGCAGTTGTGATATCTCTTACCTTACACACCCAGCAACATGTGATAACTCTCACCTTGTCTTCCCAGCAACATGTGATAACTCTCACCTTGTACACCCAGCAACGTCTGTGATAACTCTCACCTTGCATACCCAGCAACATCTGTGCTAACTCTCACCTTGCACACCCAGCAATATCTGTGATAACTCAACCTTGCACACCCAGCAACATCTGTGATAACTCTCTCCTTGCACACCCAGCAATATCTGTGATAGCTCTCTCCTTGCACACCCAGCAATATCTGTGGTAACTCTCACCTTGCGCACCCAGCAACATCTGTGATAACTCTCGGCTTGTGCACCCAGGAGCAGCTGTGATAACTCTTACCTTACACACCCAGCAACATGTGATAACTCTCACCTTGTCTACCCTGCAACATATGATAACTCTCACCTTGTACACCCAGCAACATCTGTGGTAACTCACATTGCACACCCAGCAACAGCTGTGATAACTCTCACCTTGCACACCCAACAACATCTGTGCTCACTCTCACCTTGCACACCTTGCACAAACGTGATAACTCTCACCTTGCACACCCAGCAACATCTCTGATACTCTCTCCTTGCACACCCAGCAACATCTGTGATAACTCTTATCTTGCACACTCAGTAACATGTGATAACTCTCACATTGCACACCCAGCAACAGCTGCGATAATTCTCTCCTTGCACAGCTTGCAACATCTGTGATAACTCTCACCTTACACACTCAGTAACATGTGATAACTCTCACCTTGTACACCCAGCAACATGCGATAACTCGCTCCTTGCACACCCAGCAACATCTGTGATAACTCTCCCCTTACACACCCAGCAACATCTGTGATAATTCTCACCTTGCACACCCAGCAATATCTGTGATAACTCACCTTGCACACCCAGCAACATCTGTGATAACTCACCTTGCACACCCAGCAACATCTGTGATAACTCTCGCCTTGCACACCTTGCAACATTTGTGATAACTCTCACCTTGTGCACCCAGCAACATCTGTGATTACTCTCACCTGGCACACCAGCAAAATCTGTGATAACTCTCTCCTTGCACACCCAGCAACATCTGTGATAACTCTTATCTTGCACACCCAGCAACATGTGATCACTCTCACCTTTTACACCCAGCAACATCTGTGAGAACTCTCACCTTGCACACCCAGCAACATCTGTGCAAACTCTCACCTTTTACACCCAGCAATATCTGTGAGAACTCTCACCTTGCACACCCAGCAACATCTGTGCAAACTCTCACCTTTTACACACAGCAATATCTGTGATAATTCTCACCTTGCACACCCAGCAACATCTGTGCAAACTCTCACCTTGCACACCCAGCAACATCTGTGATAACTCTCACCTTGCACACCCAGCAACATCTGTGATAACTCTCACCTTGCGCACCCAGCAACATGCGATAACTCTCTCCTTGCTCACCCAGCAACATCTGATAACTCTCACCCAGCAACATCTGTGATAACTCTCCCCTGACACACCCAGCAACATCTGTGATAACTCAACCTTGCACACCCAGCACCATCTGTGATAACTCTCACCTTGCATACCCAGCAACATCTGTGATAACTCTCACCTTGCATACCCAGCAACATCTGTGATAACTCTCACCTTGCGCACCCAGCAATATATGTGATAACTCTGACCTTGCACACCCAGCAACATCTGTGATAACTCTCGCCTTGTGCACCCAGGAGCAGCTGTGATAACTCTGACCTTGCATACCCTGCAACATGTGATAACTCTCACCTTGAACACCCAGAAACTTGTGATAACTCTCACCTTGCACACCCAACAACATCTGTGCTCACTCTCACCTTGCACACCCAGCAACATCTGTGATAACTCTCTCCTTGCACACCCAGCAATATCTGTGATAGCTCTCTCCTTGCACACCCAGCAATATCTGTGGAAACTCTCACCTTGCGCACCCAGGAGCAGCTGTGATAACTCTTACCTTACACACCCAGCAACATGTGATAACTCTCACCTTGTCTACCCTGCAACATCTGATAACTCTCACCTTGTACACCCAGCAACATCTGTGGTAACTCACATTGCACACCCAGCAACAGCTGTGATAACTCTCACCTTGCACACCCAACAACATCTGTGCTCACTCTCACCTTGCACACCTTGCACACACGTGATAACTCTCACCTTGCACACCCAGCAACATCTCTGATACTCTCTCCTTGCACACCCAGCAACATCTGTGATAACTCTTATCTTGCACACCCAGCAACATGTGATAACTCTCACATTGCACACCCAGCAACAGCTGCGATAATTCTCTCCTTGCACAGCTTGCAACATCTGTGATAACTCTCACCTTACACACTCAGTAACATGTGATAACTCTCACCTTGTACACCCAGCAACATGCGATAACTCGCTCCTTGCACACCCAGCAACATCTGTGATAACTCTCCCCTTACACACCCAGCAACATCTGTGATAATTCTCACCTTGCACACCCAGCAATATCTGTGATAGCTCTCACCTTGCACACATCCCAATATCTGTGATAACTCTCACCTTGCATACCCAGCAACATCTGTGATAACTCTCGCCTTGCGCACCCAGAAAAAATTGGTAACTCTCACCTTGCGCACCCAGCAACATCTGTGATAACTCTCGCCTTTTGCACCCAGCAGCAGCTGTGATAACTCTTACCTTACACACCCAGCAACATGTGATAACTCTCACCTTGTCGACCCAGCAACATGTGATAACTCTCACCTTGTACACCCAGCAACATCTGTGATAACTCTCACCTTGCATACCCAGCAACATCTGTGCTAACTCTCACCTTGCACACCCAGCAATATCTGTGATAACTCAACCTTGCACACCCAGCAACATCTGTGATAACTCTCACCTTGCATACCCAGCAACATCTGTGATAACTCTCACCTTGCGCACCCAGCAATATATGTGATAACTCTGACCTTGCACACCCTGCAACATGTGATAACTCTCACCTTGAACACCCAGAAACTTGTGATAACTCTCACCTTGCACCCCCAACAACATCTGTGCTCACTCTCACCTTGCACACCCAACAACATCTGTGATAACTCTCTCCTTGCACACCCAGCAATATCTGTGATAGCTCTCTCCTTGCACACCCAGCAATATCTGTGGTAACTCTCACCTTGCGCACCCAGCAACATCTGTGATAACTCTCGCCTTGTGCACCCAGGAGCAGCTGTGATAACTCTTACCTTACACACCCAGCAACATGTGATAACTCTCACCTTGTCTACCCTGCAACATCTGATAACTCTCACCAAGTACACCCAGCAACATCTGTGGTAACTCACATTGCACACCCAGCAACAGCTGTGATAACTCTCACCTTGCACACCCAACAACATCTGTGCTCACTCTCACCTTGCACACCTTGCACACACGTGATAACTCTCACCTTGCACACCCAGCAACATCTCTGATACTCTCTCCTTGCACACCCAGCAACATCTGTGATAACTCTTATCTTGCACACCCAGCAACATGTGATAACTCTCACATTGCACACCCAGCAACAGCTGCGATAATTCTCTCCTTGCACAGCTTGCAACATCTGTGATAACTCTCACCTTACACACTCAGTAACATGTGATAACTCTCACCTTGTACACCCAGCAACATGCGATAACTCGCTCCTTGCACACCCAGCAACATCTGTGATAACTCTCCCCTTACACACCCAGCAACATCTGTGATAATTCTCACCTTGCACACCCAGCAATATCTGTGATAGCTCTCACCTTGCACACATCCCAATATCTGTGATAACTCTCACCTTGCATACCCAGCAACATCTGTGATAACTCTCGCCTTGCGCACCCAGAAAAAATTGGTAACTCTCACCTTGCGCACCCAGCAACATCTGTGATAACTCTCGCCTTTTGCACCCAGCAGCAGCTGTGATAACTCTTACCTTACACACCCAGCAACATGTGATAACTCTCACCTTGTCGACCCAGCAACATGTGATAACTCTCACCTTGTACACCCAGCAACATCTGTGATAACTCTCACCTTGCATACCCAGCAACATCTGTGCTAACTCTCACCTTGCACACCCAGCAATATCTGTGATAACTCAACCTTGCACACCCAGCAACATCTGTGATAACTCTCACCTTGCATACCCAGCAACATCTGTGATAACTCTCACCTTGCGCACCCAGCAATATATGTGATAACTCTGACCTTGCACACCCTGCAACATGTGATAACTCTCACCTTGAACACCCAGAAACTTGTGATAACTCTCACCTTGCACCCCCAACAACATCTGTGCTCACTCTCACCTTGCACACCCAGCAACATCTGTGATAACTCTCTCCTTGCACACCCAGCAATATCTGTGATAGCTCTCTCCTTGCACACCCAGCAATATCTGTGGTAACTCTCACCTTGCGCACCCAGCAACATCTGTGATAACTCTCGCCTTGTGCACCCAGGAGCAGCTGTGATAACTCTTACCTTACACACCCAGCAACATGTGATAACTCTCACCTTGTCTACCCTGCAACATCTGATAACTCTCACCAAGTACACCCAGCAACATCTGTGGTAACTCACATTGCACACCCAGCAACAGCTGTGATAACTCTCACCTTGCACACCCAACAACATCTGTGCTCACTCTCACCTTGCACACCTTGCACACACGTGATAACTCTCACCTTGCACACCCAGCAACATCTCTGATACTCTCTCCTTGCACAGCCAGCAACATCTGTGATAACTCTCGCCTTGTGCACACAGCAGCAGTTGTGATATCTCTTACCTTACACACCCAGCAACATGTGATAACTCTCACCTTGTCTTCCCAGCAACATGTGATAACTCTCACCTTGTACACCCAGCAACATCTGTGATAACTCTCACCTTGCATACCCAGCAACATCTGTGCTAACTCTCACCTTGCACACCCAGCAATATCTGTGATAACTCAACCTTGCACACCCAGCAACATCTGTGATAACTCTCTCCTTGCACACCCAGCAATATCTGTGATAGCTCTCTCCTTGCACACCCAGCAATATCTGTGGTAACTCTCACCTTGCGCACCCAGCAACATCTGTGATAACTCTCGGCTTGTGCACCCAGGAGCAGCTGTGATAACTCTTACCTTACACACCCAGCAACATGTGATAACTCTCACCTTGTCTACCCTGCAACATCTGATAACTCTCACCTTGTACACCCAGCAACATCTGTGGTAACTCACATTGCACACCCAGCAACAGCTGTGATAACTCTCACCTTGCACACCCAACAACATCTGTGCTCACTCTCACCTTGCACACCTTGCACAAACGTGATAACTCTCACCTTGCACACCCAGCAACATCTCTGATACTCTCTCCTTGCACACCCAGCAACATCTGTGATAACTCTTATCTTGCACACTCAGTAACATGTGATAACTCTCACATTGCACACCCAGCAACAGCTGCGATAATTCTCTCCTTGCACAGCTTGCAACATCTGTGATAACTCTCACCTTACACACTCAGTAACATGTGATAACTCTCACCTTGCACACCCAGCAACATCTGTGATAACTCTCCCCTTACACACCCAGCAACATCTGTGATAATTCTCACCTTGCACACCCAGCAATATCTGTGATAACTCACCTTGCACACCCAGCAACATCTGTGATAACTCACCTTGCACACCCAGCAACATCTGTGATAACTCTCGCCTTGCACACCTTGCAACATTTGTGATAACTCTCACCTTGTGCACCCAGCAACATCTGTGATTACTCTCACCTGGCACACCAGCAAAATCTGTGATAACTCTCACCTTGCACACCCATCAACATCTGTAATAACTCTCACCTTGCACACCCAGCAACATCTGTGATAACTCACCTTGCACACCCAGCAACATCTGTGATAACTCTCGCCTTGCACACCCAGCAACATTTGTGTTTACTCTCACCTAGTACACACAGCAACATGGGATAACTATCACCTTGTATACCCAGCAACATGCGATAACTCTGACCTTGCGCACCCAGCAACATGTGATAACTCTCACCTTGAACACCCAGAAACATGTGATAACTCTCACCTTGCACACCCAACAACATCTGTGATAACTCTCACCTTGCGCAGCCAGCAACATCTGTGATAAGTCTCACCTTGCACACCCAGCAACATCTGTGGTAACTCTCACCTTGCGCACCCAGCAACATGTGATAACTCTCAGCTTGAACACCGAGAAACATGTGATAACACTCAGCTTGCGCACCCAGCAACATCTGTGATAACTCTCACGTTGCGCACTCAGCAACATCTGTGATAACTCTCACCTTGTACACCCAGTAACATCTGTGATAACTCACCTTGCACACCCAGCAACATTTGTGCTAACTCTCAACTTGCACACCCAGCAACATGCGATAACTCTCTCCTTGCTCACCCAGCAACATCTGTGATAACTCTCCCCTTACACACCCAGCAACATCTGTTATAATTCTCACCTTGCACACCCAGCAATATCTGTGATCGCTCTCACCTTGCGCACCCTGAAAAAATTGGTAACTCTCACCTTGCGCACCCAGCAACATCTGTGATAACTCTCTCCTTGCACACCCAGCAACATCTGTGATAACTCTTATCTTGCACACCCAGCAACATGTGATCACTCTCACCTTGTCTGCCCAGCAACATCTGATAACTCTCACCTTTTACACCCAGCAACATCTGTGAGAACTCTCACCTTGCACACCCAGCAACATCTGTGCAAAATCTCACCTTTTACACCCAGCAATATCTGTGATAATTCTCACCTTGCACACCCAGCAACATCTGTGCAAACTCTCACCTTGCACACCCAGCAACATCTGTGATAACTCTCACCTTGCGCACCCAGCAACATCTGTGCAAACTCTCACCTTGCGCACCCAGCAACATGCGATAACTCTCTCCTTGCTCACCCAGCAACATCTGATAACTCTCACCCAGCAACATCTGTGATAACTCTCCCCTGACACACCCAGCAACATCTGTGATAACTCTCACCTTGCACACCCAGCAACATCTGTGATAACTCTCACCTTGCGCACCCAGCAACATCTGTGCAAACTCTCACCTTGCGCACCCAGCAACATGCGATAACTCTCTCCTTGCTCACCCAGCAACATCTGATAACTCTCACCCAGCAACATCTGTGATAACTCTCCCCTGACACACCCAGCAACATCTGTGATAACTCTCACCTTGCACACCCACCAATATCTGTGATAACACTCACCTTGCGCACCCAGCAACATGTGGTAATTCTTACCTTGCGCACACAGCAACATCTGTGATAACTCTCGCCTTGTGCACACAGCAGCAGTTGTGATATCTCTTACCTTACACACCCAGCAACATGTGATAACTCTCACCTTGTCTTCCCAGCAACATGTGATAACTCTCACCTTGTACACCCAGCAACATCTGTGATAACTCTCACCTTGCATACCCAGCAACATCTGTGCTAACTCTCACCTTGCACACCCAGCAATATCTGTGATAACTCAACCTTGCACACCCAGCAACATCTGTGATAACTCTCTCCTTGCACACCCAGCAATATCTGTGACAGCTCTCTCCTTGCACACCCAGCAATATCTGTGGTAACTCTCACCTTGCGCACCCAGCAACATCTGTGATAACTCTCGCCTTGTGCACCCAGGAGCAGCTGTGATAACTCTTACCTTACACACCCAGCAACATGTGATAACTCTCACCTTGTCTACCCTGCAACATCTGATAACTCTCACCTTGTACAACCAGCAACATCTGTGGTAACTCACATTGCACACCCAGCAACAGCTGTGATAACTCTCACCTTGCACACCCAGCAATATCTGTGAGAGCTCTCATCTTGCGCACCCACTAATATCTGTGATAACTCTCACCTTGCGCACTCAGCAACATGTGCGAACTCTCACCTTGCGCACCCAGCAACATCTGTGATAACTCTCGCCTTGTGCACCCAGCAGCAGCTGTGATAACTCTTACCTTACACACCCAGCAACATTTGTGTTTACTCTCACCTTGTACACACAGCAACATGCAATAACTCTCTCCTTGCACACCCAGCAACATCTATGATAACTCTCACCTTGCAGACCCAGCAACATCTGTGATTACTCTCACCTGGCACACCAGCAAAATCTGTGATAACTCTCACCTTGCACACCCAGCAACATCTGTGATAACTCTCACCTTGCACACCCAGCAACATCTGTGATAACTCACCTTGCACACCCAGCAACATCTGTGATAACTCACCTTGCACACCCAGCAACATCTGTGATAACTCTCGCCTTGCACACCCAGCAACATTTCTGTTTACTCTCACCTTGTATACCCAGCAACATGCGATAACTCTGACCTTGCGCACCCAGCAACATGTGATAACTCTCACCTTGAATACCCAGAAACATGTGATAACTCTCACCTTGCACACCCAACAACATCAGTGATAACTCTCACCTTGCGCAGCCAGCAACATCTGTGATAAGTCTCACCTTGCACACCCAGCAACATGTGTGGTAACTCTCACCTTGCGCACCCAGCAACATGTGATAACTCACCTTGAACACCCAGAAACATGTGATAACACTCACCTTGCGCACCCAGTAACATCTGTGATAACTCTCACCTTGCACACCCAGCAACATCTGTGATAACTCTCACCTTGCGCACTCAGCAACATCTGTGATAACTCTCACCTTGCACACCTTGCAACATTTGTGATAACTCTCACCTTGTGCACCCAGCAACATCTGTGATAACTCTCACCTTGCACACCCAACAACATCTGTGATAACTCTCACCTTGCACACCCAGCCACATCTGTGATAACTCTCACCTTGCAGACCCAGCAATATCTGTGATAACTCACCTTGCACACCCAGCAACATCTGTGATAACTCACCTTGCACACCCAGCAACATCTGTGATAACTCTCGCCTTGCACACCTTGCAACATTTGTGATAACTCTCACCTTGTGCACCCAGCAACATCTGTGATTACTCTCACCTGGCACACCAGCAAAATCTGTGATAACTCTCACCTTGCACACCCATCAACATCTGTAATAACTCTCACCTTGCACACCCAGCAACATCTGTGATAACTCACCTTGCACACCCAGCAACATCTGTGATAACTCTCGCCTTGCACACCCAGCAACATTTGTGTTTACTCTCACCTAGTACACACAGCAACATGGGATAACTATCACCTTGTATACCCAGCAACATGCGATAACTCTGACCTTGCGCACCCAGCAACATGTGATAACTCTCACCTTGAACACCCAGAAACATGTGATAACTCTCACCTTGCACACCCAACAACATCTGTGATAACTCTCACCTTGCGCAGCCAGCAACATCTGTGATAAGTCTCACCTTGCACACCCAGCAACATCTGTGGTAACTCTCACCTTGCGCACCCAGCAACATGTGATAACTCTCAGCTTGAACACCGAGAAACATGTGATAACACTCAGCTTGCGCACCCAGCAACATCTGTGATAACTCTCACGTTGCGCACTCAGCAACATCTGTGATAACTCTCACCTTGTACACCCAGTAACATCTGTGATAACTCACCTTGCACACCCAGCAACATTTGTGCTAACTCTCACCTTGCACACCCAGCAACATGCGATAACTCTCTCCTTGCTCACCCAGCAACATCTGTGATAACTCTCCCCTTACACACCCAGCAACATCTGTTATAATTCTCACCTTGCACACCCAGCAATATCTGTGATCGCTCTCACCTTGCGCACCCTGAAAAAATTGGTAACTCTCACCTTGCGCACCCAGCAACATCTGTGATAACTCTCTCCTTGCACACCCAGCAACATCTGTGATAACTCTTATCTTGCACACCCAGCAACATGTGATCACTCTCACCTTGTCTGCCCAGCAACATCTGATAACTCTCACCTTTTACACCCAGCAACATCTGTGAGAACTCTCACCTTGCACACCCAGCAACATCTGTGCAAAATCTCACCTTTTACACCCAGCAATATCTGTGATAATTCTCACCTTGCACACCCAGCAACATCTGTGCAAACTCTCACCTTGCACACCCAGCAACATCTGTGATAACTCTCACCTTGCGCACCCAGCAACATCTGTGCAAACTCTCACCTTGCGCACCCAGCAACATGCGATAACTCTCTCCTTGCTCACCCAGCAACATCTGATAACTCTCACCCAGCAACATCTGTGATAACTCTCCCCTGACACACCCAGCAACATCTGTGATAACTCTCACCTTGCACACCCAGCAACATCTGTGATAACTCTCACCTTGCGCACCCAGCAACATCTGTGCAAACTCTCACCTTGCGCACCCAGCAACATGCGATAACTCTCTCCTTGCTCACCCAGCAACATCTGATAACTCTCACCCAGCAACATCTGTGATAACTCTCCCCTGACACACCCAGCAACATCTGTGATAACTCTCACCTTGCACACCCACCAATATCTGTGATAACACTCACCTTGCGCACCCAGCAACATGTGGTAATTCTTACCTTGCGCACACAGCAACATCTGTGATAACTCTCGCCTTGTGCACACAGCAGCAGTTGTGATATCTCTTACCTTACACACCCAGCAACATGTGATAACTCTCACCTTGTCTTCCCAGCAACATGTGATAACTCTCACCTTGTACACCCAGCAACATCTGTGATAACTCTCACCTTGCATACCCAGCAACATCTGTGCTAACTCTCACCTTGCACACCCAGCAATATCTGTGATAACTCAACCTTGCACACCCAGCAACATCTGTGATAACTCTCTCCTTGCACACCCAGCAATATCTGTGACAGCTCTCTCCTTGCACACCCAGCAATATCTGTGGTAACTCTCACCTTGCGCACCCAGCAACATCTGTGATAACTCTCGCCTTGTGCACCCAGGAGCAGCTGTGATAACTCTTACCTTACACACCCAGCAACATGTGATAACTCTCACCTTGTCTACCCTGCAACATCTGATAACTCTCACCTTGTACAACCAGCAACATCTGTGGTAACTCACATTGCACACCCAGCAACAGCTGTGATAACTCTCACCTTGCACACCCAGCAATATCTGTGAGAGCTCTCATCTTGCGCACCCACTAATATCTGTGATAACTCTCACCTTGCGCACTCAGCAACATGTGCGAACTCTCACCTTGCGCACCCAGCAACATCTGTGATAACTCTCGCCTTGTGCACCCAGCAGCAGCTGTGATAACTCTTACCTTACACACCCAGCAACATTTGTGTTTACTCTCACCTTGTACACACAGCAACATGCAATAACTCTCTCCTTGCACACCCAGCAACATCTATGATAACTCTCACCTTGCAGACCCAGCAACATCTGTGATTACTCTCACCTGGCACACCAGCAAAATCTGTGATAACTCTCACCTTGCACACCCAGCAACATCTGTGATAACTCTCACCTTGCACACCCAGCAACATCTGTGATAACTCACCTTGCACACCCAGCAACATCTGTGATAACTCACCTTGCACACCCAGCAACATCTGTGATAACTCTCGCCTTGCACACCCAGCAACATTTCTGTTTACTCTCACCTTGTATACCCAGCAACATGCGATAACTCTGACCTTGCGCACCCAGCAACATGTGATAACTCTCACCTTGAACACCCAGAAACATGTGATAACTCTCACCTTGCACACCCAACAACATCAGTGATAACTCTCACCTTGCGCAGCCAGCAACATCTGTGATAAGTCTCACCTTGCACACCCAGCAACATGTGTGGTAACTCTCACCTTGCGCACCCAGCAACATGTGATAACTCACCTTGAACACCCAGAAACATGTGATAACACTCACCTTGCGCACCCAGTAACATCTGTGATAACTCTCACCTTGCACACCCAGCAACATCTGTGATAACTCTCACCTTGCGCACTCAGCAACATCTGTGATAACTCTCACCTTGCACACCTTGCAACATTTGTGATAACTCTCACCTTGTGCACCCAGCAACATCTGTGATAACTCTCACCTTGCACACCCAACAACATCTGTGATAACTCTCACCTTGCACACCCAGCCACATCTGTGATAACTCTCACCTTGCAGACCCAGCAACATCTGTGATTACTCTCACCTTGCAGACCCAGCAACATCTGTGATTACTCTCACCTGGCACACCAGCAAAATCTGTGATAACTCTCACCTTGCACACCCAGCAACATCTGTGATAACTCTCACCTTGCACACCCAGCAACATCTGTGATAACTCTCACCTTGCACACCCAGCAACATCTGTGATAACTCACCTTGCACACCCAGCAACATCTGTGATAACTCTCGCCTTGCACACCCAGCAACATTTGTGTTTACTCTCACCTAGTACACACAGCAACATGGGATAACTATCACCTTGCGCACTCAGCAACATCTGTGGCAACTCTCACCTTGCACACCGAGCAACATCTGTGATAACTCTCACCTTTAATACCCAGAAACATGTGATAACTCTCACCTTGTGCACCCAGCAACATCTGTGGTAACTCACATTGCACACCCAGCAACAGCTGTGATAACTCTCACCTTGCACACCCAGCAACATCTGTGATAAGTCTCACCTTGCGCACCAAGCATCATCTGTGATAAATCTCACCTTGCGCACCCAGCAAGATCTGTGATAACTCTCAACTTGCACACCCAGCAACATCTGACAACTCTCACCTTGCGCACTCAGCAACATCTGTGGTAACTCTCACCTTGCACACCGAGCAACACCTGTGATAACTCTCACCTTGAATACCCAGAAACATGTGATAACTCTCACCTTGCGCACCCAGCAACAGCTGTGATGACTCTCACCTTGCGCACCCAGCAATATCTGTGATAATTCTCACCTTGCACACCCAGCAACATCTGTGCAAACTCTCACCTTGTGCACCCAGCAACATCTGTGATAACTCTCACCTTGCGCAGCCAGCAACATCTGTGATAATTCTCACCTTGCACACCCAGCAACATCTGTGATAACTCTCACCTTGCACACCCAGCAACATCTGTGATAACTCTCACCTTGTGCACTCAGTAATATCTGACAACTCTCACCTTGCACACACAGAAACATCTGTGGTAACTCACATTGCACACCCAGCAACAGCTGTAATAACTCTTACCTTACACACCCAGCAACAGCTGTGATAACGCTCTCCTTGCACTCCCAGCAACATGCGATAACTCTCTCCTTGCACACCCAGCAACATGTGATAACTCTCTCCTTGCACCCCCAGCAACATGCGATAACTCCCTCCTTGCACACCCAGCAACATCTGTGATAACTCTAACCTGACACACCCAGCAACATGCAAAAATTCTCTCCTTGCACACCTTGCAACATCTGTGATAACTCTCACCTTGCGCACCCAGCAACATCTGATAACTCTCACCCAGCAACATCTGTGATTACTTTCCCCTTGCACACCCAGCAACATCTGTGATAACTCTCACCTTGCACACCCAGAAACATGTGACAACTCTCACCTTGTGCACGCAGCAACATCTGATAACTCTCACCCAGCAACATCTGTGATAACTCTCACCTTGCACACCCAGCAATATCTGTGAGAGCTCTCATCTTGCGCACCCACTAATATCTGTGATAACTCTCACCTTGCGCACTCAGCAACATCTGTGATAACTCTCACCTTGCAGACCCAGCAACATCTGTGATTACTCTCACCTTGCAGACCCAGCAACATCTGTGATTACTCTCACCTGGCACACCAGCAAAATCTGTGATAACTCTCACCTTGCACACCCAGCAACATCTGTGATAACTCTCACCTTGCACACCCAGCAACATCTGTGATAACTCTCACCTTGCACACCCAGCAACATCTGTGATAACTCACCTTGCACACCCAGCAACATCTGTGATAACTCTCGCCTTGCACACCCAGCAACATTTCTGTTTACTCTCACCTTGTATACCCAGCAACATGCGATAACTCTGACCTTGAATACCCAGAAACATGTGATAACTCACCTTGAATACCCAGAAACATGTGATAACTCTCACCTTGCACACCCAACAACATCAGTGATAACTCTCACCTTGCGCAGCCAGCAACATCTGTGATAAGTCTCACCTTGCACACCCAGCAACATGTGTGGTAACTCTCACCTTGCGCACCCAGCAACATGTGATAACTCACCTTGAACACCCAGAAACATGTGATAACACTCACCTTGCGCACCCAGTAACATCTGTGATAACTCTCACCTTGCACACCCAGCAACAACTGTGATAACTCTCACCTTGCGCACTCAGCAACATCTGTGATAACTCTCACCTTGCACACCTTGCAACATTTGTGATAACTCTCACCTTGTGCACCCAGCAACATCTGTGATAACTCTCACCTTGTGCACCCAGCAACATCTGTGATAACTCTCACCTTGCAGACCCAGCAACATCTGTGATTACTCTCACCTGGCACACCAGCAAAATCTGTGATAACTCTCACCTTGCACACCCAGCAACATCTGTGATAACTCTCACCTTGCACAACCAGCAACATCTGTGATAACTCACCTTGCACACCCAGCAACATCTGTGATAACTCACCTTGCACACCCAGCAACATCTGTGATAACTCTCGCCTTGCACACCCAGCAACATTTGTGTTTACTCTCACCTAGTACACACAGCAACATGGGATAACTATCACCTTGTATACCCAGCAACATGCGATAACTCTGACCTTGCGCACCCAGCAACATGTGATAACTCTCACCTTGAACACCCAGAAACATGTGATAACTCTCACCTTGCACACCCAACAACATCTGTGATAACTCTCACCTTGCGCAGCCAGCAACATCTGTGATAAGTCTCACCTTGCACACCCAGCAACATCTGTGGTAACTCTCACCTTGCGCACCCAGCAACATGTGATAACTCTCACCTTGAACACCGAGAAACATGTGATAACACTCAGCTTGCGCACCCAGCAACATCTGTGATAACTCTCACGTTGCGCACTCAGCAACATCTGTGATAACTCTCACCTTGTACACCTTGCAACATCTGTGATAACTCACACCTTGCACACCCAGTAACATCTGTGATAACTCACCTTGCACACCCAGCAACATTTGTGCTAACTCTCACCTTGCACACCCAGCAACATGCGATAACTCTCTCCTTGCTCACCCAGCAACATGTGATAACTCTCACCTTGCGCACCCTGAAAAAATTGGTAACTCTCACCTTGCGCACCCAGCAACATCTGTGATAACTCTCGCCTTGTGCACCCAGCAACATCTGTGATAACTCTTACCTTACACACCCAGCAACATGTGATAACTCTCACCTTGTCTACCCAGCAACATCTGATAACACTCACCTTGCACACCCAACAACATCTGTGCTCACTCTCACCTTGCACACCTTGCACACACGTGATAACTCTCACCTTGCACACCCAGCAACATCTCTGATAACTCTCTCCTTGCACACCCAGCAACATCTGTGATAACTCTCATCTTGCACACCCAGCAACATCTGTGCAAAATCTCACCTTTTACACCCAGCAATATCTGTGATAATTCTCACCTTGCACACCCAGCAACATCTGTGCAAACTCTCACCTTGCACACCCAGCAACATCTGTGATAACTCTCACCTTGCGCACCCAGCAACATCTGTGCAAACTCTCACCTTGCGCACCCAGCAACATGCGATAACTCTCTCCTTGCTCACCCAGCAACATCTGATAACTCTCACCCAGCAACATCTGTGATAACTCTCCCCTGACACACCCAGCAACATCTGTGATAACTCTCACCTTGCACACCCAGCAACATGTGATAACTCTCACCTTGTCTACCCTGCAACATCTGATAACTCTCACCAAGTACACCCAGCAACATCTGTGGTAACTCACATTGCACACCCAGCAACAGCTGTGATAACTCTCACCTTGCACACCCAACAACATCTGTGCTCACTCTCACCTTGCACACCTTGCACACACGTGATAACTCTCACCTTGCACACCCAGCAACATCTCTGATACTCTCTCCTTGCACAGCCAGCAACATCTGTGATAACTCTCGCCTTGTGCACACAGCAGCAGTTGTGATATCTCTTACCTTACACACCCAGCAACATGTGATAACTCTCACCTTGTCTACCCTGCAACATCTGATAACTCTCACCTTGTACACCCAGCAACATCTGTGGTAACTCACATTGCACACCCAGCAACAGCTGTGATAACTCTCACCTTGCACACCCAGCAACATCTGTGATAACTCTCGCCTTGTGCACCCAGGAGCAGCTGTGATAACTCTTACCTTACACACCCAGCAACATGTGATAACTCTCACCTTGTCTACCCAGCAACATCTGATAACACTCACCTTGCACACCCAACAACATCTGTGCTCACTCTCACCTTGCACACCTTGCACACACGTGATAACTCTCACCTTGCACACCCAGCAACATCTCTGATACTCTCTCCTTGCACACCCAGCAACATCTGTGATAACTCTTATCTTGCACACCCAGCAACATGTGATCACTCTCACCTTTTACACCCAGCAACATCTGTGAGAACTCTCACCTTGCACACCCAGCAACATCTGTGCAAACTCTCACCTTTTACACCCAGCAATATCTGTGAGAACTCTCACCTTGCACACCCAGCAACATCTGTGCAAACTCTCACCTTTTACACACAGCAATATCTGTGATAATTCTCACCTTGCACACCCAGCAACATCTGTGCAAACTCTCACCTTGCACACCCAGCAACATCTGTGATAACTCTCACCTTGCACACCCAGCAACATCTGTGATAACTCTCACCTTGCGCACCCAGCAACATGCGATAACTCTCTCCTTGCTCACCCAGCAACATCTGATAACTCTCACCCAGCAACATCTGTGATAACTCTCCCCTGACACACCCAGCAACATCTGTGATAACTCAACCTTGCACACCCAGCACCATCTGTGATAACTCTCACCTTGCATACCCAGCAACATCTGTGATAACTCTCACCTTGCATACCCAGCAACATCTGTGATAACTCTCACCTTGCGCACCCAGCAATATATGTGATAACTCTGACCTTGCACACCCAGCAACATCTGTGATAACTCTCGCCTTGTGCACCCAGGAGCAGCTGTGATAACTCTGACCTTGCATACCCTGCAACATGTGATAACTCTCACCTTGAACACCCAGAAACTTGTGATAACTCTCACCTTGCACACCCAACAACATCTGTGCTCACTCTCACCTTGCACACCCAGCAACATCTGTGATAACTCTCTCCTTGCACACCCAGCAATATCTGTGATAGCTCTCTCCTTGCACACCCAGCAATATCTGTGGAAACTCTCACCTTGCGCACCCAGGAGCAGCTGTGATAACTCTTACCTTACACACCCAGCAACATGTGATAACTCTCACCTTGTCTACCCTGCAACATCTGATAACTCTCACCTTGTACACCCAGCAACATCTGTGGTAACTCACATTGCACACCCAGCAACAGCTGTGATAACTCTCACCTTGCACACCCAACAACATCTGTGCTCACTCTCACCTTGCACACCTTGCACACATGTGATAACTCTCACCTTGCACACCCAGCAACATCTCTGATACTCTCTCCTTGCACACCCAGCAACATCTGTGATAACTCTTATCTTGCACACCCAGCAACATGTGATAACTCTCACATTGCACACCCAGCAACAGCTGCGATAATTCTCTCCTTGCACAGCTTGCAACATCTGTGATAACTCTCACCTTACACACTCAGTAACATGTGATAACTCTCACCTTGTACACCCAGCAACATGCGATAACTCGCTCCTTGCACACCCAGCAACATCTGTGATAACTCTCCCCTTACACACCCAGCAACATCTGTGATAATTCTCACCTTGCACACCCAGCAATATCTGTGATAGCTCTCACCTTGCACACATCCCAATATCTGTGATAACTCTCACCTTGCATACCCAGCAACATCTGTGATAACTCTCGCCTTGCGCACCCAGAAAAAATTGGTAACTCTCACCTTGCGCACCCAGCAACATCTGTGATAACTCTCGCCTTTTGCACCCAGCAGCAGCTGTGATAACTCTTACCTTACACACCCAGCAACATGTGATAACTCTCACCTTGTCGACCCAGCAACATGTGATAACTCTCACCTTGTACACCCAGCAACATCTGTGATAACTCTCACCTTGCATACCCAGCAACATCTGTGCTAACTCTCACCTTGCACACCCAGCAATATCTGTGATAACTCAACCTTGCACACCCAGCAACATCTGTGATAACTCTCACCTTGCATACCCAGCAACATCTGTGATAACTCTCACCTTGCGCACCCAGCAATATATGTGATAACTCTGACCTTGCACACCCTGCAACATGTGATAACTCTCACCTTGAACACCCAGAAACTTGTGATAACTCTCACCTTGCACCCCCAACAACATCTGTGCTCACTCTCACCTTGCACCCCCAACAACATCTGTGATAACTCTCTCCTTGCACACCCAGCAATATCTGTGATAGCTCTCTCCTTGCACACCCAGCAATATCTGTGGTAACTCTCACCTTGCGCACCCAGCAACATCTGTGATAACTCTCGCCTTGTGCACCCAGGAGCAGCTGTGATAACTCTTACCTTACACACCCAGCAACATGTGATAACTCTCACCTTGTCTACCCTGCAACATCTGATAACTCTCACCAAGTACACCCAGCAACATCTGTGGTAACTCACATTGCACACCCAGCAACAGCTGTGATAACTCTCACCTTGCACACCCAACAACATCTGTGCTCACTCTCACCTTGCACACCTTGCACACACGTGATAACTCTCACCTTGCACACCCAGCAACATCTCTGATACTCTCTCCTTGCACACCCAGCAACATCTGTGATAACTCTTATCTTGCACACCCAGCAACATGTGATAACTCTCACATTGCACACCCAGCAACAGCTGCGATAATTCTCTCCTTGCACAGCTTGCAACATCTGTGATAACTCTCACCTTACACACTCAGTAACATGTGATAACTCTCACCTTGTACACCCAGCAACATGCGATAACTCGCTCCTTGCACACCCAGCAACATCTGTGATAACTCTCCCCTTACACACCCAGCAACATCTGTGATAATTCTCACCTTGCACACCCAGCAATATCTGTGATAGCTCTCACCTTGCACACATCCCAATATCTGTGATAACTCTCACCTTGCATACCCAGCAACATCTGTGATAACTCTCGCCTTGCGCACCCAGAAAAAATTGGTAACTCTCACCTTGCGCACCCAGCAACATCTGTGATAACTCTCGCCTTTTGCACCCAGCAGCAGCTGTGATAACTCTTACCTTACACACCCAGCAACATGTGATAACTCTCACCTTGTCGACCCAGCAACATGTGATAACTCTCACCTTGTACACCCAGCAACATCTGTGATAACTCTCACCTTGCATACCCAGCAACATCTGTGCTAACTCTCACCTTGCACACCCAGCAATATCTGTGATAACTCAACCTTGCACACCCAGCAACATCTGTGATAACTCTCACCTTGCATACCCAGCAACATCTGTGATAACTCTCACCTTGCGCACCCAGCAATATATGTGATAACTCTGACCTTGCACACCCTGCAACATCTGTGATAACTCTCACCTTGAACACCCAGAAACTTGTGATAACTCTCACCTTGCACCCCCAACAACATCTGTGCTCACTCTCACCTTGCACACCCAGCAACATCTGTGATAACTCTCTCCTTGCACACCCAGCAATATCTGTGATAGCTCTCTCCTTGCACACCCAGCAATATCTGTGGTAACTCTCACCTTGCGCACCCAGCAACATCTGTGATAACTCTCGCCTTGTGCACCCAGGAGCAGCTGTGATAACTCTTACCTTACACACCCAGCAACATGTGATAACTCTCACCTTGTCTACCCTGCAACATCTGATAACTCTCACCAAGTACACCCAGCAACATCTGTGGTAACTCACATTGCACACCCAGCAACAGCTGTGATAACTCTCACCTTGCACACCCAACAACATCTGTGCTCACTCTCACCTTGCACACCTTGCACACACGTGATAACTCTCACCTTGCACACCCAGCAACATCTCTGATACTCTCTCCTTGCACAGCCAGCAACATCTGTGATAACTCTCGCCTTGTGCACACAGCAGCAGTTGTGATATCTCTTACCTTACACACCCAGCAACATGTGATAACTCTCACCTTGTCTTCCCAGCAACATGTGATAACTCTCACCTTGTACACCCAGCAACATCTGTGATAACTCTCACCTTGCATACCCAGCAACATCTGTGCTAACTCTCACCTTGCACACCCAGCAATATCTGTGATAACTCAACCTTGCACACCCAGCAACATCTGTGATAACTCTCTCCTTGCACACCCAGCAATATCTGTGATAGCTCTCTCCTTGCACACCCAGCAATATCTGTGGTAACTCTCACCTTGCGCACCCAGCAACATCTGTGATAACTCTCGGCTTGTGCACCCAGGAGCAGCTGTGATAACTCTTACCTTACACACCCAGCAACATGTGATAACTCTCACCTTGTCTACCCTGCAACATCTGATAACTCTCACCTTGTACACCCAGCAACATCTGTGGTAACTCACATTGCACACCCAGCAACAGCTGTGATAACTCTCACCTTGCACACCCAACAACATCTGTGCTCACTCTCACCTTGCACACCTTGCACAAACGTGATAACTCTCACCTTGCACACCCAGCAACATCTCTGATACTCTCTCCTTGCACACCCAGCAACATCTGTGATAACTCTTATCTTGCACACTCAGTAACATGTGATAACTCTCACATTGCACACCCAGCAACAGCTGCGATAATTCTCTCCTTGCACAGCTTGCAACATCTGTGATAACTCTCACCTTACACACTCAGTAACATGTGATAACTCTCACCTTGCACACCCAGCAACATCTGTGATAACTCTCCCCTTACACACCCAGCAACATCTGTGATAATTCTCACCTTGCACACCCAGCAATATCTGTGATAACTCACCTTGCACACCCAGCAACATCTGTGATAACTCACCTTGCACACCCAGCAACATCTGTGATAACTCTCGCCTTGCACACCTTGCAACATTTGTGATAACTCTCACCTTGTGCACCCAGCAACATCTGTGATTACTCTCACCTGGCACACCAGCAAAATCTGTGATAACTCTCACCTTGCACACCCATCAACATCTGTAATAACTCTCACCTTGCACACCCAGCAACATCTGTGATAACTCACCTTGCACACCCAGCAACATCTGTGATAACTCTCGCCTTGCACACCCAGCAACATTTGTGTTTACTCTCACCTAGTACACACAGCAACATGGGATAACTATCACCTTGTATACCCAGCAACATGCGATAACTCTGACCTTGCGCACCCAGCAACATGTGATAACTCTCACCTTGAACACCCAGAAACATGTGATAACTCTCACCTTGCACACCCAACAACATCTGTGATAACTCTCACCTTGCGCAGCCAGCAACATCTGTGATAAGTCTCACCTTGCACACCCAGCAACATCTGTGGTAACTCTCACCTTGCGCACCCAGCAACATGTGATAACTCTCAGCTTGAACACCGAGAAACATGTGATAACACTCAGCTTGCGCACCCAGCAACATCTGTGATAACTCTCACGTTGCGCACTCAGCAACATCTGTGATAACTCTCACCTTGTACACCCAGTAACATCTGTGATAACTCACCTTGCACACCCAGCAACATTTGTGCTAACTCTCACCTTGCACACCCAGCAACATGCGATAACTCTCTCCTTGCTCACCCAGCAACATCTGTGATAACTCTCCCCTTACACACCCAGCAACATCTGTTATAATTCTCACCTTGCACACCCAGCAATATCTGTGATCGCTCTCACCTTGCGCACCCTGAAAAAATTGGTAACTCTCACCTTGCGCACCCAGCAACATCTGTGATAACTCTCTCCTTGCACACCCAGCAACATCTGTGATAACTCTTATCTTGCACACCCAGCAACATGTGATCACTCTCACCTTGTCTGCCCAGCAACATCTGATAACTCTCACCTTTTACACCCAGCAACATCTGTGAGAACTCTCACCTTGCACACCCAGCAACATCTGTGCAAAATCTCACCTTTTACACCCAGCAATATCTGTGATAATTCTCACCTTGCACACCCAGCAACATCTGTGCAAACTCTCACCTTGCACACCCAGCAACATCTGTGATAACTCTCACCTTGCGCACCCAGCAACATCTGTGCAAACTCTCACCTTGCGCACCCAGCAACATGCGATAACTCTCTCCTTGCTCACCCAGCAACATCTGATAACTCTCACCCAGCAACATCTGTGATAACTCTCCCCTGACACACCCAGCAACATCTGTGATAACTCTCACCTTGCACACCCAGCAACATCTGTGATAACTCTCACCTTGCGCACCCAGCAACATCTGTGCAAACTCTCACCTTGCGCACCCAGCAACATGCGATAACTCTCTCCTTGCTCACCCAGCAACATCTGATAACTCTCACCCAGCAACATCTGTGATAACTCTCCCCTGACACACCCAGCAACATCTGTGATAACTCTCACCTTGCACACCCACCAATATCTGTGATAACACTCACCTTGCGCACCCAGCAACATGTGGTAATTCTTACCTTGCGCACACAGCAACATCTGTGATAACTCTCGCCTTGTGCACACAGCAGCAGTTGTGATATCTCTTACCTTACACACCCAGCAACATGTGATAACTCTCACCTTGTCTTCCCAGCAACATGTGATAACTCTCACCTTGTACACCCAGCAACATCTGTGATAACTCTCACCTTGCATACCCAGCAACATCTGTGCTAACTCTCACCTTGCACACCCAGCAATATCTGTGATAACTCAACCTTGCACACCCAGCAACATCTGTGATAACTCTCTCCTTGCACACCCAGCAATATCTGTGACAGCTCTCTCCTTGCACACCCAGCAATATCTGTGGTAACTCTCACCTTGCGCACCCAGCAACATCTGTGATAACTCTCGCCTTGTGCACCCAGGAGCAGCTGTGATAACTCTTACCTTACACACCCAGCAACATGTGATAACTCTCACCTTGTCTACCCTGCAACATCTGATAACTCTCACCTTGTACACCCAGCAACATCTGTGGTAACTCACATTGCACACCCAGCAACAGCTGTGATAACTCTCACCTTGCACACCCAGCAATATCTGTGAGAGCTCTCATCTTGCGCACCCACTAATATCTGTGATAACTCTCACCTTGCGCACTCAGCAACATGTGCGAACTCTCACCTTGCGCACCCAGCAACATCTGTGATAACTCTCGCCTTGTGCACCCAGCAGCAGCTGTGATAACTCTTACCTTACACACCCAGCAACATTTGTGTTTACTCTCACCTTGTACACACAGCAACATGCAATAACTCTCTCCTTGCACACCCAGCAACATCTATGATAACTCTCACCTTGCAGACCCAGCAACATCTGTGATTACTCTCACCTGGCACACCAGCAAAATCTGTGATAACTCTCACCTTGCACACCCAGCAACATCTGTGATAACTCTCACCTTGCACACCCAGCAACATCTGTGATAACTCACCTTGCACACCCAGCAACATCTGTGATAACTCACCTTGCACACCCAGCAACATCTGTGATAACTCTCGCCTTGCACACCCAGCAACATTTCTGTTTACTCTCACCTTGTATACCCAGCAACATGCGATAACTCTGACCTTGCGCACCCAGCAACATGTGATAACTCTCACCTTGAATACCCAGAAACATGTGATAACTCTCACCTTGCACACCCAACAACATCAGTGATAACTCTCACCTTGCGCAGCCAGCAACATCTGTGATAAGTCTCACCTTGCACACCCAGCAACATGTGTGGTAACTCTCACCTTGCGCACCCAGCAACATGTGATAACTCACCTTGAACACCCAGAAACATGTGATAACACTCACCTTGCGCACCCAGTAACATCTGTGATAACTCTCACCTTGCACACCCAGCAACATCTGTGATAACTCTCACCTTGCGCACTCAGCAACATCTGTGATAACTCTCACCTTGCACACCTTGCAACATTTGTGATAACTCTCACCTTGTGCACCCAGCAACATCTGTGATAACTCTCACCTTGCACACCCAACAACATCTGTGATAACTCTCACCTTGCACACCCAGCCACATCTGTGATAACTCTCACCTTGCAGACCCAGCAACATCTGTGATTACTCTCACCTTGCAGACCCAGCAACATCTGTGATTACTCTCACCTGGCACACCAGCAAAATCTGTGATAACTCTCACCTTGCACACCCAGCAACATCTGTGATAACTCTCACCTTGCACACCCAGCAACATCTGTGATAACTCTCACCTTGCACACCCAGCAACATCTGTGATAACTCACCTTGCACACCCAGCAACATCTGTGATAACTCTCGCCTTGCACACCCAGCAACATTTGTGTTTACTCTCACCTAGTACACACAGCAACATGGGATAACTATCACCTTGCGCACTCAGCAACATCTGTGGCAACTCTCACCTTGCACACCGAGCAACATCTGTGATAACTCTCACCTTTAATACCCAGAAACATGTGATAACTCTCACCTTGTGCACCCAGCAACATCTGTGGTAACTCACATTGCACACCCAGCAACAGCTGTGATAACTCTCACCTTGCACACCCAGCAACATCTGTGATAAGTCTCACCTTGCGCACCAAGCATCATCTGTGGTAACTCTCACCTTGCACACCGAGCAACACCTGTGATAACTCTCACCTTGAATACCCAGAAACATGTGATAACTCTCACCTTGCGCACCCAGCAACAGCTGTGATGACTCTCACCTTGCGCACCCAGCAATATCTGTGATAATTCTCACCTTGCACACCCAGCAACATCTGTGCAAACTCTCACCTTGTGCACCCAGCAACATCTGTGATAACTCTCACCTTGCGCAGCCAGCAACATCTGTGATAATTCTCACCTTGCACACCCAGCAACATCTGTGATAACTCTCACCTTGCACACCCAGCAACATCTGTGATAACTCTCACCTTGTGCACTCAGTAATATCTGACAACTCTCACCTTGCACACACAGAAACATCTGTGGTAACTCACATTGCACACCCAGCAACAGCTGTAATAACTCTTACCTTACACACCCAGCAACAGCTGTGATAACGCTCTCCTTGCACTCCCAGCAACATGCGATAACTCTCTCCTTGCACACCCAGCAACATGTGATAACTCTCTCCTTGCACCCCCAGCAACATGCGATAACTCCCTCCTTGCACACCCAGCAACATCTGTGATAACTCTAACCTGACACACCCAGCAACATGCGAAAATTCTCTCCTTGCACACCTTGCAACATCTGTGATAACTCTCACCTTGCGCACCCAGCAACATCTGATAACTCTCACCCAGCAACATCTGTGATTACTTTCCCCTTGCACACCCAGCAACATCTGTGATAACTCTCACCTTGCACACCCAGAAACATGTGACAACTCTCACCTTGTGCACGCAGCAACATCTGATAACTCTCACCCAGCAACATCTGTGATAACTCTCACCTTGCACACCCAGCAATATCTGTGAGAGCTCTCATCTTGCGCACCCACTAATATCTGTGATAACTCTCACCTTGCGCACTCAGCAACATCTGTGATAACTCTCACCTTGCAGACCCAGCAACATCTGTGATTACTCTCACCTTGCAGACCCAGCAACATCTGTGATTACTCTCACCTGGCACACCAGCAAAATCTGTGATAACTCTCACCTTGCACACCCAGCAACATCTGTGATAACTCTCACCTTGCACACCCAGCAACATCTGTGATAACTCTCACCTTGCACACCCAGCAACATCTGTGATAACTCACCTTGCACACCCAGCAACATCTGTGATAACTCTCGCCTTGCACACCCAGCAACATTTCTGTTTACTCTCACCTTGTATACCCAGCAACATGCGATAACTCTGACCTTGAATACCCAGAAACATGTGATAACTCACCTTGAATACCCAGAAACATGTGATAACTCTCACCTTGCACACCCAACAACATCAGTGATAACTCTCACCTTGCGCAGCCAGCAACATCTGTGATAAGTCTCACCTTGCACACCCAGCAACATGTGTGGTAACTCTCACCTTGCGCACCCAGCAACATGTGATAACTCACCTTGAACACCCAGAAACATGTGATAACACTCACCTTGCGCACCCAGTAACATCTGTGATAACTCTCACCTTGCACACCCAGCAACAACTGTGATAACTCTCACCTTGCGCACTCAGCAACATCTGTGATAACTCTCACCTTGCACACCTTGCAACATTTGTGATAACTCTCACCTTGTGCACCCAGCAACATCTGTGATAACTCTCACCTTGTGCACCCAGCAACATCTGTGATAACTCTCACCTTGCAGACCCAGCAACATCTGTGATTACTCTCACCTGGCACACCAGCAAAATCTGTGATAACTCTCACCTTGCACACCCAGCAACATCTGTGATAACTCTCACCTTGCACACCCAGCAACATCTGTGATAACTCACCTTGCACACCCAGCAACATCTGTGATAACTCACCTTGCACACCCAGCAACATCTGTGATAACTCTCGCCTTGCACACCCAGCAACATTTGTGTTTACTCTCACCTAGTACACACAGCAACATGGGATAACTATCACCTTGTATACCCAGCAACATGCGATAACTCTGACCTTGCGCACCCAGCAACATGTGATAACTCTCACCTTGAACACCCAGAAACATGTGATAACTCTCACCTTGCACACCCAACAACATCTGTGATAACTCTCACCTTGCGCAGCCAGCAACATCTGTGATAAGTCTCACCTTGCACACCCAGCAACATCTGTGGTAACTCTCACCTTGCGCACCCAGCAACATGTGATAACTCTCACCTTGAACACCGAGAAACATGTGATAACACTCAGCTTGCGCACCCAGCAACATCTGTGATAACTCTCACGTTGCGCACTCAGCAACATCTGTGATAACTCTCACCTTGTACACCTTGCAACATCTGTGATAACTCACACCTTGCACACCCAGTAACATCTGTGATAACTCACCTTGCACACCCAGCAACATTTGTGCTAACTCTCACCTTGCACACCCAGCAACATGCGATAACTCTCTCCTTGCTCACCCAGCAACATGTGATAACTCTCACCTTGCGCACCCTGAAAAAATTGGTAACTCTCACCTTGCGCACCCAGCAACATCTGTGATAACTCTCGCCTTGTGCACCCAGCAGCAGCTCTGATAACTCTTACCTTACACACCCAGCAACATCTGTGATAACTCTCGCCTTGTGCACCCAGGAGCAGCTGTGATAACTCTTACCTTACACACCCAGCAACATGTGATAACTCTCACCTTGTCTACCCAGCAACATCTGATAACACTCACCTTGCACACCCAACAACATCTGTGCTCACTCTCACCTTGCACACCTTGCACACACGTGATAACTCTCACCTTGCACACCCAGCAACATCTCTGATAACTCTCTCCTTGCACACCCAGCAACATCTGTGATAACTCTCATCTTGCACACCCAGCAACATCTGTGATAACTCTCACCTTGCATACCCAGCAACATCTGTGCTAACTCTCACCTTGCACACCCAGCAATATCTGTGATAACTCACCTTGCACACCCAGCAACATCTGTGATAACTCTCACTTTGCATACCCAGCAACATCTGTGATAACTCTCACCTTGCACACCCAGCAACATCTGTGATAACTCTCACCTTGCGCACCCAGCAATATATGTGATAACTCTGACCTTGCACACCCTGCAACATGTGATAACTCTCACCTTGAACACCCAGAAACTTGTGATAACTCTCACCTTGCACACCCAACAACATCTGTGCTCACTCTCACCTTGCACACCCAGCAACATCTGTGATAACTCACCTTGCGCACCCAGCAAAATCTGTGATAACTCTCACATTGCGCACCCAGCAACATGTGATAACTCTCACCTTGAACACCCAGAAACATGTGATAACTCTCACCTTGCCCATCCAACAACATCTGTGCGAACTCTCACCTTGCACACCCAGCAACATCTGTGATAACTCTCACATTGCGCACCCAGCAACATGTGATAACTCTCACCTTGAACACCCAGAAACATGTGATAACTCTCACCTTGCCCATCCAACAACATCTGTGCGAACTCTCACCTTGCACACCCAGCAACATCTCTGATACTCTCTCCTTGCACACCCAGCAACATCTGTGATAACTCTCTCCTTGCACACCCAGCAACATGCGATAATTCTCTCCTTGCACACCTTGCAACATCTGTGATAACGCTCACCTTGCGCACCCGGCAACATGTGGTAACTCACACGTGCGCACCCAGCAATATCTATGATAACTCTCACCTTGTGCACCCAGCAACATGTGATCCCTCTCACCTTGTCTGCCCAGCAACATCTGATAACTCTCACCTTTTTCACCCAGCAACATCTGTGATAACTCTCACCTTGCGCACCCAGCAATATCTGTGATGACTCTCACCTTGCGCACCCAGCAACATCTGTGCTAATTCTCACCTTGCACACCCAGAAACATCTGTGATAACTCACCTTGCACACCCAGCAACATCTGTGGTAACTCTTACCTTGCATACCCAGCAA